>NW_026777517.1:0-282992 GCF_028023285.1 Balaenoptera ricei
TGATTTGCCTTTCCAGGTTGCTTGGTTGGCCAAAAAGGGCGTATGCGTTTTTTCCTGAATATATTCAGGAAAAAACCGCATACGCCGTTTTTGGCCAAGGGCATCATTGTCAACATTTTGCCGCTTTTCATGTGCTTTAAAGGCGATTCGAATCTACCTCCTGAAATCTGTTTCCTGCAATTCTGCCTTGATTTCAAATCCTCTTCTTTGCCTTCCCTCAATATATTTGTGACGAGAGTTATCATTTCTAACTCTGCAGGTTTGTGAATTGCAGTGCCCTGAAGCTCCATTTTACAACTCGCTTTTTTGGGAGCTGGCCGCAAAAGCGCAGGATGGCTTCAGGCCCTGTTCTGGTTCCGGGGGGCAGGCTGAGCCTGTGGTTAATTCTTCTTCCTGATGGGAAAATAGAGTGACCTGTGCCTGTCCCTACACCAAGAGCTAGTCCCTCATTGGTTCCAAGTCTTCCCGTTCATCCTCAGGACAAATTGCAACCTGTACGGAACAGGAGGTTAAAGGTGCTGATGCTCCAAGTAGGGAGATTGCTAGGAAAGCGGCTGGAATGGCGACCCCGGGCACAAGGAGAAGAGAAATGAGGTGCGTTTTAGAAACCTTTCCCCCATCACATGGTGTACCATCTTTTTGTTTTCTCATGCATGTTTTCGATGTAGGGAATATGCCCTTGAACCTGGAGATTTGGGACCCATGCGATGGGTACCACGCTGTATTACTTTAAAGGGTCTGCGTTTGCTCACCCAACCTCACCAAACCTCTCAGCCCCAAGAGTGTCCACCCTTATGTCTCATCCAGCTGTGGGGTCTAGATATGGTCAATCCAGGTTGCATCACAGCCCCTGAACGCATTGTGTAAGAATTTCTCTCTCTTTCACTGTCTTTGTTTCATGGGTTTTTCAAAGTAATTTATTTTTATAATGGGGTTTAGCTGCTTTTCACTGCTGTGTTTATGCCGCTTTACACCCACTTGACACACTAACAGAGAGATATCAATACATAGGTTTTAAGATTATTACTAGTCAGATATATTCTTGTGCGGTGAATAGGGCGTGTTGAGACCAGTTCTCTGAGCAAGGAGTAGGTCTTGTCTATTACATATTGGGTTTATGGAACGGTATCTGATCTAATTTGAAACCCTTGTTTTATGTATCACCCCACCTCACCTTTCCCGTTAAGCAGTCATAGTGTGTTTTCTGCATGTGTGACTCTGTTCTGTTTTGTAATTCAGTTCAAGTGTAACGGTTTTGACATTCCCTCTATAAGTGATACCTTATGAGAAGTGTCCTTTTCTGTGTGACTTATTTCACTTAGAATCGTCGTACCTAAATCCACTCATCATGCTGCTACTAGCCTTATGACATTGATTTCATGGCTGAGTGATATTCCATTGTACATAAGGACCACAACTTCTTTATCCATTTTTCTCTTTCCTGGGATATTGAAGGTGGAATGAAGTGGAGGTCCTTGTCAACAGAGCAGCCCTAAACTTTGGGGTGCTTGTGTCTTGCTGATTTTTCATTTTCCCAATTTATACCCCCATGAGTGGAAGTGCCCTATGCTCTCTAAGCTGTGTTTTTTAGATGTTTCAGGACACACCGTACACTTCTCCAGAGTGGCTGTTGGCAATTTACATCCCGCCCATCAGTGTAGCAAGGCTCCCATTTCTCCATGGCCTGTCCTGCATTTCTGGTTTTGAGACTTTTTTTCAGCATGGCCCTTTTGAACGATGGGTAGCGAGTCTTCTTTGTAGCGCTGATTTGCCCTTTCCAGGTTGCTTGGTTGGCCAAAAAAGGGCGTATGCGTTTTTTCCTGAATATATTCAGGAAAAAACGCATACGCCGTTTTTGGCCAAGGGCATCATTGTCAACATTTTGCCGCTTTTCATGTGCTTTAAAGGCGATTCGAATCTACCTCCTGAAATCTGTTTCCTGCAATTCTGCCTTGATTTCAAATCCTCTTCTTTGCCTTCCCTCAATATATTTGTGGACGAGAGTTATCATTTCTAACTCTGCAGGTTTGTGAATTGCAGTGCCCTGAAGCTCCATTTTACAACTCGCTTTTTTTGGGAGCTGGCCGCAAAAGCGCAGGATGGCTTCAGGCCCTGTTCTGGTTCCGGGGGGCAGGCTGAGCCTGTGGTTAATTCTTCTTCCTGATGGGAAAATAGACGTGACCTGTGCCTGTCCCCTACACCAAGAGCTAGTCCCTCATTGGTTCCAAGTCTTCCCGTTCATCCTCAGGACAAATTGCAACCTGTACGGAACAGGAGGTTAAAGGTGCTGATGCTCCAAGTAGGGAGATTGCTAGGAAAGCGGCTGGAATGGCGACCCCGGGCACAAGGAGAAGAGAAATGAGGTGCGTTTTAGAAACCTTTCCCCATCACATGGTGTACCATCTTTTTGTTTTCTCATGCATGTTTTCGATGCTAGGAATATGCCCTTGAACCTGGAGATTTGGGACCCATGCGATGGGTACCACGCTGTATTACTTTAAAGGGTCTGCGTTTGCTCACCCAACCTCACCAAACCTCTCAGCCCCAAGAGTGTCCACCCTTATGTCTCATCCAGCTGTGGGTCTAGATATGGTCAATCCAGGTTGCATCACAGCCCCTGAACGCATTGTGTAAGAATTTCTCTCTCTTTCACTGTCTTTGTTTCATGGGTTTTTCAAAGTAATTTATTTTTATAATGGGGTTTAGCTGCTTTTCACTGCTGTGTTTATGCCGCTTTACACCCACTTGACACACTAACAGAGAGATATCAATACATAGGTTTTAAGATTATTACTAGTCAGATATATTCTTGTGCGGTGAATAGGGCGTGTTGAGACCAGTTCTCTGAGCAAGGAGTAGGTCTTGTCTATTACATATTGGGTTTATGGAACGGTATCTGATCTAATTTGAAACCCTTGTTTTATGTATCACCCCACCTCACCTTTCCCGTTAAGCAGTCATAGTGTGTTTTCTGCATGTGTGACTCTGTTCTGTTTTGTAATTCAGTTCAAGTGTAACGGTTTTGACATTCCCTCTATAAGTGATACCTTATGAGAAGTGTCCTTTTCTGTGTGACTTAGTTCACTTAGAATCGTCGTACCTAAATCCACTCATCATGCTGCTACTAGCCTTATGACATTGATTTCATGGCTGAGTGATATTCCATTGTACATAAGGACCACAACTTCTTTATCCATTTTTCTCTTTCCTGGGATATTGAAGGTGGAATGAAGTGGAGGTCCTTGTCAACAGAGCAGCCCTAAACTTTGGGGTGCTTGTGTCTTGCTGATTTTTCATTTTCCCAATTTATACCCCCATGAGTGGAAGTGCCCTATGCTCTCTAAGCTGTGTTTTTTAGATGTTTCAGGACACACCGTACACTTCTCCAGAGTGGCTGTTGGCAATTTACATCCCGCCCATCAGTGTAGCAAGGCTCCCATTTCTCCATGGCCTGTCCTGCATTTCTGGTTTTGAGACTTTTTTCAGCATGGCCCTTTTGACCGATGGGTAGCGAGTCTTCTTTGTAGCGCTGATTTGCCTTTCCAGGTTGCTTGGTTGGCCAAAAAGGGCGTATGCGTTTTTTCCTGAATATATTCAGGAAAAAACGCATACGCCGTTTTTGGCCAAGGGCATCATTGTCAACATTTTGCCGCTTTTCATGTGCTTTAAAGGCGATTCGAATCTACCTCCTGAAATCTGTTTCCTGCAATTCTGCCTTGATTTCAAATCCTCTTCTTTGCCTTCCCTCAATATATTTGTGGACGAGAGTTATCATTTCTAACTCTGCAGGTTTGTGAATTGCAGTGCCCTGAAGCTCCATTTTACAACTCGCTTTTTTGGGAGCTGGCCGCAAAAGCGCAGGATGGCTTCAGGCCCTGTTCTGGTTCCGGGGGGGCAGGCTGAGCCTGTGGTTAATTCTTCTTCCTGATGGGAAAATAGAGTGACCTGTGCCTGTCCCTACACCAAGAGCTAGTCCCTCATTGGTTCCAAGTCTTCCCGTTCATCCTCAGGACAAATTGCAACCTGTACGGAACAGGAGGTTAAAGGTGCTGATGCTCCAAGTAGGGAGATTGCTAGGAAAGCGGCTGGAATGGCGACCCCGGGCACAAGGAGAAGAGAAATGAGGTGCGTTTTAGAAACCTTTCCCCATCACATGGTGTACCATCTTTTTGTTTTCTCATGCATGTTTTCGATGTAGGAATATGCCCTTGAACCTGGAGATTTGGGACCCATGCGATGGGTACCACGCTGTATTACTTTAAAGGGTCTGCGTTTGCTCACCCAACCTCACCAAACCTCTCAGCCCCAAGAGTGTCCACCCTTATGTCTCATCCAGCTGTGGGTCTAGATATGGTCAATCCAGGTTGCATCACAGCCCCTGAACGCATTGTGTAAGAATTTCTCTCTCTTTCACTGTCTTTGTTTCATGGGTTTTTCAAAGTAATTTATTTTTATAATGGGGTTTAGCTGCTTTTCACTGCTGTGTTTATGCCGCTTTACACCCACTTGACACACTAACAGAGAGATATCAATACATAGGTTTTAAGATTATTACTAGTCAGATATATTCTTGTGCGGTGAATAGGGCGTGTTGAGACCAGTTCTCTGAGCAAGGAGTAGGTCTTGTCTATTACATATTGGGTTTATGGAACGGTATCTGATCTAATTTGAAACCCTTGTTTTATGTATCACCCCACCTCACCTTTCCCGTTAAGCAGTCATAGTGTGTTTTCTGCATGTGTGACTCTGTTCTGTTTTGTAATTCAGTTCAAGTGTAACGGTTTTGACATTCCCTCTATAAGTGATACCTTATGAGAAGTGTCCTTTTCTGTGTGACTTATTTCACTTAGAATCGTCGTACCTAAATCCACTCATCATGCTGCTACTAGCCTTATGACATTGATTTCATGGCTGAGTGATATTCCATTGTACATAAGGACCACAACTTCTTTATCCATTTTTCTCTTTCCTGGGATATTGAAGGTGGAATGAAGTGGAGGTCCTTGTCAACAGAGCAGCCCTAAACTTTGGGGTGCTTGTGTCTTGCTGATTTTTCATTTTCCCAATTTATACCCCCATGAGTGGAAGTGCCCTATGCTCTCTAAGCTGTGTTTTTTAGATGTTTCAGGACACACCGTACACTTCTCCAGAGTGGCTGTTGGCAATTTACATCCCGCCCATCAGTGTAGCAAGGCTCCCATTTCTCCATGGCCTGTCCTGCATTTCTGGTTTTGAGACTTTTTTCAGCATGGCCCTTTTGAACGATGGGTAGCGAGTCTTCTTTGTAGCGCTGATTTGCCTTTCCAGGTTGCTTGGTTGGCCAAAAAGGGCGTATGCGTTTTTTCCTGAATATATTCAGGAAAAAACGCATACGCCGTTTTTGGCCAAGGGCATCATTGTCAACATTTTGCCGCTTTTCATGTGCTTTAAAGGCGATTCGAATCTACCTCCTGAAATCTGTTTCCTGCAATTCTGCCTTGATTTCAAATCCTCTTCTTTGCCTTCCCTCAATATATTTGTGGACGAGAGTTATCACTTATAACTCTGCAGGTTTGTGAATTGCAGTGCCCTGAAGCTCCATTTTACAACTCGCTTTTTTGGGAGCTGGCCGCAAAAGCGCAGGATGGCTTCAGGCCCTGTTCTGGTTCCGGGGGGCAGGCTGAGCCTGTGGTTAATTCTTCTTCCTGATGGGAAAAATAGAGTGACCTGTGCCTGTCCCTACACCAAGAGCTAGTCTCTCATTGGTTCCAAGTCTTCCCGTTCATCCTCAGGACAAATTGCAACCTGTACGGAACAGGAGGTTAAAGGTGCTGATGCTCCAAGTAGGGAGATTGCTAGGAAAGCGGCTGGAATGGCGACCCCGGGCACAAGGAGAAGAGAAATGAGGTGCGTTTTAGAAACCTTTCCCCCATCACATGGTGTACCATCTTTTTGTTTTCTCATGCATGTTTTCGATGTAGGAATATGCCCTTGAACCTGGAGATTTGGGACCCATGCGATGGGTACCACGCTGTATTACTTTAAAGGGTCTGCGTTTGCTCACCCAACCTCACCAAACCTCTCAGCCCCAAGAGTGTCCACCCTTATGTCTCATCCAGCTGTGGGTCTAGATATGGTCAATCCAGGTTGCATCACAGCCCCTGAACGCATTGTGTAAGAATTTCTCTCTCTTTCACTGTCTTTGTTTCATGGGTTTTTCAAAGTAATTTATTTTTATAATGGGGTTTAGCTGCTTTTCACTGCTGTGTTTATGCCGCTTTACACCCACTTGACACACTAACAGAGAGATATCAATACATAGGGTTTTAAGATTATTACTAGTCAGATATATTCTTGTGCGGTGAATAGGGCGTGTTGAGACCAGTTCTCTGAGCAAGGAGTAGGTCTTGTCTATTACATATTGGGTTTATGGAACGGTATCTGATCTAATTTGAAACCCTTGTTTTATGTATCACCCCACCTCACCTTTCCCGTTAAGCAGTCATAGTGTGTTTTCTGCATGTGTGACTCTGTTCTGTTTTGTAATTCAGTTCAAGTGTAACGGTTTTGACATTCCCTCTATAAGTGATACCTTATGAGAAGTGTCCTTTTCTGTGTGACTTAGTTCACTTAGAATCGTCGTACCTAAATCCACTCATCATGCTGCTACTAGCCTTATGACATTGATTTCATGGCTGAGTGATATTCCATTGTACATAAGGACCACAACTTCTTTATCCATTTTTCTCTTTCCTGGGATATTGAAGGTGGAATGAAGTGGAGGTCCTTGTCAACAGAGCAGCCCTAAACTTTGGGGTGCTTGTGTCTTGCTGATTTTTCATTTTCCCAATTTATACCCCCATGAGTGGAAGTGCCCTATGCTCTCTAAGCTGTGTTTTTTAGATGTTTCAGGACACACCGTACACTTCTCCAGAGTGGCTGTTGGCAATTTACATCCCGCCCATCAGTGTAGCAAGGCTCCCATTTCTCCATGGCCTGTCCTGCATTTCTGGTTTTGAGACTTTTTTCAGCATGGCCCTTTTGAACGATGGGTAGCGAGTCTTCTTTGTAGCGCTGATTTGCCTTTCCAGGTTGCTTGGTTGGCCAAAAAGGGCGTATGCGTTTTTTCCTGAATATATTCAGGAAAAAACGCATACGCCGTTTTTGGCCAAGGGCATCATTGTCAACATTTTGCCGCTTTTCATGTGCTTTAAAGGCGATTCGAATCTACCTCCTGAAATCTGTTTCCTGCAATTCTGCCTTGATTTCAAATCCTCTTCTTTGCCTTCCCTCAATATATTTGTGGACGAGAGTTATCATTTCTAACTCTGCAGGTTTGTGAATTGCAGTGCCCTGAAGCTCCATTTTACAACTCGCTTTTTTGGGAGCTGGCCGCAAAAGCGCAGGATGGCTTCAGGCCCTGTTCTGGTTCCGGGGGGCAGGCTGAGCCTGTGGTTAATTCTTCTTCCTGATGGGAAAATAGAGTGACCTGTGCCTGTCCCTACACCAAGAGCTAGTCCCTCATTGGTTCCAAGTCTTCCCGTTCATCCTCAGGACAAATTGCAACCTGTACGGAACAGGAGGTTAAAGGTGCTGATGCTCCAAGTAGGGAGATTGCTAGGAAAGCGGCTGGAATGGCGACCCCGGGCACAAGGAGAAGAGAAATGAGGTGCGTTTTAGAAACCTTTCCCCATCACATGGTGTACCATCTTTTTGTTTTCTCATGCATGTTTTCGATGTAGGAATATGCCCTTGAACCTGGAGATTTGGGACCCATGCGATGGGTACCACGCTGTATTACTTTAAAGGGTCTGCGTTTGCTCACCCAACCTCACCAAACCTCTCAGCCCCAAGAGTGTCCACCCTTATGTCTCATCCAGCTGTGGGTCTAGATATGGTCAATCCAGGTTGCATCACAGCCCCTGAACGCATTGTGTAAGAATTTCTCTCTCTTTCACTGTCTTTGTTTCATGGGTTTTTCAAAGTAATTTATTTTTATAATGGGGTTTAGCTGCTTTTCACTGCTGTGTTTATGCCGCTTTACACCCACTTGACACACTAACAGAGAGATATCAATACATAGGTTTTAAGATTATTACTAGTCAGATATATTCTTGTGCGGTGAATAGGGCGTGTTGAGACCAGTTCTCTGAGCAAGGAGTAGGTCTTGTCTATTACATATTGGGTTTATGGAACGGTATCTGATCTAATTTGAAACCCTTGTTTTATGTATCACCCCACCTCACCTTTCCCGTTAAGCAGTCATAGTGTGTTTTCTGCATGTGTGACTCTGTTCTGTTTTGTAATTCAGTTCAAGTGTAACGGTTTTGACATTCCCTCTATAAGTGATACCTTATGAGAAGTGTCCTTTTCTGTGTGACTTAGTTCACTTAGAATCGTCGTACCTAAATCCACTCATCATGCTGCTACTAGCCTTATGACATTGATTTCATGGCTGAGTGATATTCCATTGTACATAAGGACCACAACTTCTTTATCCATTTTTCTCTTTCCTGGGATATTGAAGGTGGAATGAAGTGGAGGTCCTTGTCAACAGAGCAGCCCTAAACTTTGGGGTGCTTGTGTCTTGCTGATTTTTCATTTTCCCAATTTATACCCCCATGAGTGGAAGTGCCCTATGCTCTCTAAGCTGTGTTTTTTAGATGTTTCAGGACACACCGTACACTTCTCCAGAGTGGCTGTTGGCAATTTACATCCCGCCCATCAGTGTAGCAAGGCTCCCATTTCTCCATGGCCTGTCCTGCATTTCTGGTTTTGAGACTTTTTTCAGCATGGCCCTTTTGACCGATGGGTAGCGAGTCTTCTTTGTAGCGCTGATTTGCCTTTCCAGGTTGCTTGGTTGGCCAAAAAGGGCGTATGCGTTTTTTCCTGAATATATTCAGGAAAAAACGCATACGCCGTTTTTGGCCAAGGGCATCATTGTCAACATTTTGCCGCTTTTCATGTGCTTTAAAGGCGATTCGAATCTACCTCCTGAAATCTGTTTCCTGCAATTCTGCCTTGATTTCAAATCCTCTTCTTTGCCTTCCCTCAATATATTTGTGGACGAGAGTTATCATTTCTAACTCTGCAGGTTTGTGAATTGCAGTGCCCTGAAGCTCCATTTTACAACTCGCTTTTTTGGGAGCTGGCCGCAAAAGCGCAGGATGGCTTCAGGCCCTGTTCTGGTTCCGGGGGGCAGGCTGAGCCTGTGGTTAATTCTTCTTCCTGATGGGAAAATAGAGTGACCTGTGCCTGTCCCTACACCAAGAGCTAGTCCCTCATTGGTTCCAAGTCTTCCCGTTCATCCTCAGGACAAATTGCAACCTGTACGGAACAGGAGGTTAAAGGTGCTGATGCTCCAAGTAGGGAGATTGCTAGGAAAGCGGCTGGAATGGCGACCCCGGGCACAAGGAGAAGAGAAATGAGGTGCGTTTTAGAAACCTTTCCCCATCACATGGTGTACCATCTTTTTGTTTTCTCATGCATGTTTTCGATGTAGGAATATGCCCTTGAACCTGGAGATTTGGGACCCATGCGATGGGTACCACGCTGTATTACTTTAAAGGGTCTGCGTTTGCTCACCCAACCTCACCAAACCTCTCAGCCCCAAGAGTGTCCACCCTTATGTCTCATCCAGCTGTGGGTCTAGATATGGTCAATCCAGGTTGCATCACAGCCCCTGAACGCATTGTGTAAGAATTTCTCTCTCTTTCACTGTCTTTGTTTCATGGGTTTTTCAAAGTAATTTATTTTTATAATGGGGTTTAGCTGCTTTTCACTGCTGTGTTTATGCCGCTTTACACCCACTTGACACACTAACAGAGAGATATCAATACATAGGTTTTAAGATTATTACTAGTCAGATATATTCTTGTGCGGTGAATAGGGCGTGTTGAGACCAGTTCTCTGAGCAAGGAGTAGGTCTTGTCTATTACATATTGGGTTTATGGAACGGTATCTGATCTAATTTGAAACCCTTGTTTTATGTATCACCCCACCTCACCTTTCCCGTTAAGCAGTCATAGTGTGTTTTCTGCATGTGTGACTCTGTTCTGTTTTGTAATTCAGTTCAAGTGTAACGGTTTTGACATTCCCTCTATAAGTGATACCTTATGAGAAGTGTCCTTTTCTGTGTGACTTAGTTCACTTAGAATCGTCGTACCTAAATCCACTCATCATGCTGCTACTAGCCTTATGACATTGATTTCATGGCTGAGTGATATTCCATTGTACATAAGGACCACAACTTCTTTATCCATTTTTCTCTTTCCTGGGATATTGAAGGTGGAATGAAGTGGAGGTCCTTGTCAACAGAGCAGCCCTAAACTTTGGGGTGCTTGTGTCTTGCTGATTTTTCATTTTCCCAATTTATACCCCCATGAGTGGAAGTGCCCTATGCTCTCTAAGCTGTGTTTTTTAGATGTTTCAGGACACACCGTACACTTCTCCAGAGTGGCTGTTGGCAATTTACATCCCGCCCATCAGTGTAGCAAGGCTCCCATTTCTCCATGGCCTGTCCTGCATTTCTGGTTTTGAGACTTTTTTCAGCATGGCCCTTTTGACCGATGGGTAGCGAGTCTTCTTTGTAGCGCTGATTTGCCTTTCCAGGTTGCTTGGTTGGCCAAAAAGGGCGTATGCGTTTTTTCCTGAATATATTCAGGAAAAAACGCATACGCCGTTTTTGGCCAAGGGCATCATTGTCAACATTTTGCCGCTTTTCATGTGCTTTAAAGGCGATTCGAATCTACCTCCTGAAATCTGTTTCCTGCAATTCTGCCTTGATTTCAAATCCTCTTCTTTGCCTTCCCTCAATATATTTGTGGACGAGAGTTATCATTTCTAACTCTGCAGGTTTGTGAATTGCAGTGCCCTGAAGCTCCATTTTACAACTCGCTTTTTTGGGAGCTGGCCGCAAAAGCGCAGGATGGCTTCAGGCCCTGTTCTGGTTCCGGGGGGCAGGCTGAGCCTGTGGTTAATTCTTCTTCCTGATGGGAAAATAGAGTGACCTGTGCCTGTCCCTACACCAAGAGCTAGTCCCTCATTGGTTCCAAGTCTTCCCGTTCATCCTCAGGACAAATTGCAACCTGTACGGAACAGGAGGTTAAAGGTGCTGATGCTCCAAGTAGGGAGATTGCTAGGAAAGCGGCTGGAATGGCGACCCCGGGCACAAGGAGAAGAGAAATGAGGTGCGTTTTAGAAACCTTTCCCCATCACATGGTGTACCATCTTTTTGTTTTCTCATGCATGTTTTCGATGTAGGAATATGCCCTTGAACCTGGAGATTTGGGACCCATGCGATGGGTACCACGCTGTATTACTTTAAAGGGTCTGCGTTTGCTCACCCAACCTCACCAAACCTCTCAGCCCCAAGAGTGTCCACCCTTATGTCTCATCCAGCTGTGGGTCTAGATATGGTCAATCCAGGTTGCATCACAGCCCCTGAACGCATTGTGTAAGAATTTCTCTCTCTTTCACTGTCTTTGTTTCATGGGTTTTTCAAAGTAATTTATTTTTATAATGGGGTTTAGCTGCTTTTCACTGCTGTGTTTATGCCGCTTTACACCCACTTGACACACTAACAGAGAGATATCAATACATAGGTTTTAAGATTATTACTAGTCAGATATATTCTTGTGCGGTGAATAGGGCGTGTTGAGTCCAGTTCTCTGAGCAAGGAGTAGGTCTTGTCTATTACATATTGGTTTTATGGAACGGTATCTGAGCTAATTTGAAACCCTTGTTTTATGTATCACCCCACCTCACCTTTCCCGTTAAGCAGTCATAGTGTGTTTCCTGCATGTGTGACTCTGTTCTGTTTTGTAATTCAGTTCAAGTGTAACGGTTTTTACATTCCCTCTATAAGTGATACCTTATGAGAAGTGTCCTTTTCTGTGTGACTTATTTCACTTAGAATCGTCGTACCTAAATCCACTCATCATGCTGCTACTAGCCTTATGACATTGATTTCCTGGCTGAGTGATATTCCATTGTACATTAGGACCACAACTTCTTTATCCATTTTTCTCTTTCCTGGGATATTGAAGGTGGAATGAAGTGGAGGTCCTTGTCAACAGAGCAGCCCTAAACTTTGGGGTGCTTGTGTCTTGCTGATTTTTCATTTTCCCAATTTATACCCCCATGAGTGGAAGTGCCCTATGCTCTCTAAGCTGTGTTTTTTAGATGTTTCAGGACACACCGTACACTTCTCCAGAGTGGCTGTTGGCAATTTACATCCCGCCCATCAGTGTAGCAAGGCTCCCATTTCTCCATGGCCTGTCCTGTATTTCTGGTTTTGAGACTTTTTTCAGCATGGCCCTTTTGAGCGATGGGTAGCGAGTCTTCTTTGTAGCCCTGATTTGCCTTTCCAGGTTGCTTGGTTGGCCAAAAAGGGCGTATGCGTTTTTTCCTGAATATATTCAGGAAAAAACGCATACGCCCTTTTTGGCCAAGGGCATCATTGTCAACGTTTTGCTGCTTTTCATGTGCTTTAAAGACGATTCGAATCTACCTCCTGAAATCTGTTTCCTGCAATTCTGCCTTGATTTCAAATCCTCTTCTTTGCCTTCCCTCAATATATTTGTGGACGAGAGTTATCACTTATAACTCTGCAGGTTTGTGAATTGCAGTGCCCTGAAGCTCCATTTTACAACTCGCTTTTTTGGGAGCTGGCCGCAAAAGCGCAGGATGGCTTCAGGCCCTGTTCTGGTTCCGGGGGGCAGGCTGAGCCTGTGGTTAATTCTTCTTCCTGATGGGAAAATAGAGTGACCTGTGCCTGTCCCTACACCAAGAGCTAGTCTCTCATTGGTTCCAAGTCTTCCCGTTCATCCTCAGGACAAATTGCAACCTGTACGGAACAGGAGGTTAAAGGTGCTGATGCTCCAAGTAGGGAGATTGCTAGGAAAGCGGCTGGAATGGCAACCCCGGGCACAAGGAGAAGAGAAATGAGGTGCGTTTTAGAAACCTTTCCCCATCACATGGTGTACCATCTTTTTGTTTTCTCATGCATGTTTTCGATGTAGGAATATGCCCTTGAACCTGGAGATTTGGGACCCATGCGATGGGTACCACGCTGTATTACTTTAAAGGGTCTGCGTTTGCTCACCCAACCTCACCAAACCTCTCAGCCCCAAGAGTGTCCACCCTTATGTCTCATCCAGCTGTGGGTCTAGATATGGTCAATCCAGGTTGCATCACAGCCCCTGAACGCATTGTGTAAGAATTTCTCTCTCTTTCACTGTCTTTGTTTCATGGGTTTTTCAAAGTAATTTATTTTTATAATGGGGTTTAGCTGCTTTTCACTGCTGTGTTTATGCCGCTTTACACCCACTTGACACACTAACAGAGAGATATCAATACATAGGTTTAAAGATTATTACTAGTCAGATATATTCTTGTGCGGTGAATAGGGCGTGTTGAGACCAGTTCTCTGAGCAAGGAGTAGGTCTTGTCTATTACATATTGGGTTTATGGAACGGTATCTGATCTAATTTGAAACCCTTGTTTTATGTATCACTCCACCTCACCTTTCCCGTTAAGCAGTCATAGTGTGTTTTCTGCATGTGTGACTCTGTTCTGTTTTGTAATTCAGTTCAAGTGTAACGGTTTTGACATTCCCTCTATAAGTGATACCTTATGAGAAGTGTCCTTTTCTGTGTGACTTAGTTCACTTAGAATCGTCGTACCTAAATCCACTCATCATGCTGCTACTAGCCTTATGACATTGATTTCATGGCTGAGTGATATTCCATTGTACATAAGGACCACAACTTCTTTATCCATTTTTCTCTTTCCTGGGATATTGAAGGTGGAATGAAGTGGAGGTCCTTGTCAACAGAGCAGCCCTAAACTTTGGGGTGCTTGTGTCTTGCTGATTTTTCATTTTCCCAATTTATACCCCCATGAGTGGAAGTGCCCTATGCTCTCTAAGCTGTGTTTTTTAGATGTTTCAGGACACACCGTACACTTCTCCAGAGTGGCTGTTGGCAATTTACATCCCGCCCATCAGTGTAGCAAGGCTCCCATTTCTCCATGGCCTGTCCTGCATTTCTGGTTTTGAGACTTTTTTCAGCATGGCCCTTTTGACCGATGGGTAGCGAGTCTTCTTTGTAGCGCTGATTTGCCTTTCCAGGTTGCTTGGTTGGCCAAAAAGGGCGTATGCGTTTTTTCCTGAATATATTCAGGAAAAAACGCATACGCCGTTTTTGGCCAAGGGCATCATTGTCAACATTTTGCCGCTTTTCATGTGCTTTAAAGGCGATTCGAATCTACCTCCTGAAATCTGTTTCCTGCAATTCTGCCTTGATTTCAAATCCTCTTCTTTGCCTTCCCTCAATATATTTGTGGACGAGAGTTATCATTTCTAACTCTGCAGGTTTGTGAATTGCAGTGCCCTGAAGCTCCATTTTACAACTCGCTTTTTTGGGAGCTGGCCGCAAAAGCGCAGGATGGCTTCAGGCCCTGTTCTGGTTCCGGGGGGCAGGCTGAGCCTGTGGTTAATTCTTCTTCCTGATGGGAAAATAGAGTGACCTGTGCCTGTCCCTACACCAAGAGCTAGTCCCTCATTGGTTCCAAGTCTTCCCGTTCATCCTCAGGACAAATTGCAACCTGTACGGAACAGGAGGTTAAAGGTGCTGATGCTCCAAGTAGGGAGATTGCTAGGAAAGCGGCTGGAATGGCGACCCCGGGCACAAGGAGAAGAGAAATGAGGTGCGTTTTAGAAACCTTTCCCCATCACATGGTGTACCATCTTTTTGTTTTCTCATGCATGTTTTCGATGTAGGAATATGCCCTTGAACCTGGAGATTTGGGACCCATGCGATGGGTACCACGCTGTATTACTTTAAAGGGTCTGCGTTTGCTCACCCAACCTCACCAAACCTCTCAGCCCCAAGAGTGTCCACCCTTATGTCTCATCCAGCTGTGGGTCTAGATATGGTCAATCCAGGTTGCATCACAGCCCCTGAACGCATTGTGTAAGAATTTCTCTCTCTTTCAATGTCTTGGTTTCATGGGTTTTTCAAAGTAATTTATTTTTATAATGGGGTTTAGCTGCTTTTCACTGCTGTGTTTATGCCGCTTTACACCCACTTGACACACTAACAGAGAGATATCAATACATAGGTTTTAAGATTATTACTAGTCAGATATATTCTTGTGCGGTGAATAGGGCGTGTTGAGACCAGTTCTCTGAGCAAGGAGTAGGTCTTGTCTATTACATATTGGGTTTATGGAACGGTATCTGATCTAATTTGAAACCCTTGTTTTATGTATCACCCCACCTCACCTTTCCCGTTAAGCAGTCATAGTGTGTTTTCTGCATGTGTGACTCTGTTCTGTTTTGTAATTCAGTTCAAGTGTAACGGTTTTGACATTCCCTCTATAAGTGATACCTTATGAGAAGTGTCCTTTTCTGTGTGACTTAGTTCACTTAGAATCGTCGTACCTAAATCCACTCATCATGCTGCTACTAGCCTTATGACATTGATTTCATGGCTGAGTGATATTCCATTGTACATAAGGACCACAACTTCTTTATCCATTTTTCTCTTTCCTGGGATATTGAAGGTGGAATGAAGTGGAGGTCCTTGTCAACAGAGCAGCCCTAAACTTTGGGGTGCTTGTGTCTTGCTGATTTTTCATTTTCCCAATTTATACCCCCATGAGTGGAAGTGCCCTATGCTCTCTAAGCTGTGTTTTTTAGATGTTTCAGGACACACCGTACACTTCTCCAGAGTGGCTGTTGGCAATTTACATCCCGCCCATCAGTGTAGCAAGGCTCCCATTTCTCCATGGCCTGTCCTGCATTTCTGGTTTTGAGACTTTTTTCAGCATGGCCCTTTTGACCGATGGGTAGCGAGTCTTCTTTGTAGCGCTGATTTGCCTTTCCAGGTTGCTTGGTTGGCCAAAAAGGGCGTATGCGTTTTTTCCTGAATATATTCAGGAAAAAACGCATACGCCGTTTTTGGCCAAGGGCATCATTGTCAACATTTTGCCGCTTTTCATGTGCTTTAAAGGCGATTCGAATCTACCTCCTGAAATCTGTTTCCTGCAATTCTGCCTTGATTTCAAATCCTCTTCTTTGCCTTCCCTCAATATATTTGTGGACGAGAGTTATCATTTCTAACTCTGCAGGTTTGTGAATTGCAGTGCCCTGAAGCTCCATTTTACAACTCGCTTTTTTGGGAGCTGGCCGCAAAAGCGCAGGATGGCTTCAGGCCCTGTTCTGGTTCCGGGGGGCAGGCTGAGCCTGTGGTTAATTCTTCTTCCTGATGGGAAAATAGAGTGACCTGTGCCTGTCCCTACACCAAGAGCTAGTCCCTCATTGGTTCCAAGTCTTCCCGTTCATCCTCAGGACAAATTGCAACCTGTACGGAACAGGAGGTTAAAGGTGCTGATGCTCCAAGTAGGGAGATTGCTAGGAAAGCGGCTGGAATGGCGACCCCGGGCACAAGGAGAAGAGAAATGAGGTGCGTTTTAGAAACCTTTCCCCATCACATGGTGTACCATCTTTTTGTTTTCTCATGCATGTTTTCGATGTAGGAATATGCCCTTGAACCTGGAGATTTGGGACCCATGCGATGGGTACCACGCTGTATTACTTTAAAGGGTCTGCGTTTGCTCACCCAACCTCACCAAACCTCTCAGCCCCAAGAGTGTCCACCCTTATGTCTCATCCAGCTGTGGGTCTAGATATGGTCAATCCAGGTTGCATCACAGCCCCTGAACGCATTGTGTAAGAATTTCTCTCTCTTTCACTGTCTTTGTTTCATGGGTTTTTCAAAGTAATTTATTTTCATAATGGGGTTTAGCTGCTTTTCACTGCTGTGTTTATGCCGCTTTACACCCACTTGACACACTAACAGAGAGATATCAATACATAGGTTTTAAGATTATTACTAGTCAGATATATTCTTGTGCGGTGAATAGGGCGTGTTGAGACCAGTTCTCTGAGCAAGGAGTAGGTCTTGTCTATTACATATTGGGTTTATGGAACGGTATCTGATCTAATTTGAAACCCTTGTTTTATGTATCACCCCACCTCACCTTTCCCGTTAAGCAGTCATAGTGTGTTTTCTGCATGTGTGACTCTGTTCTGTTTTGTAATTCAGTTCAAGTGTAACGGTTTTGACATTCCCTCTATAAGTGATACCTTATGAGAAGTGTCCTTTTCTGTGTGACTTAGTTCACTTAGAATCGTCGTACCTAAATCCACTCATCATGCTGCTACTAGCCTTATGACATTGATTTCATGGCTGAGTGATATTCCATTGTACATAAGGACCACAACTTCTTTATCCATTTTTCTCTTTCCTGGGATATTGAAGGTGGAATGAAGTGGAGGTCCTTGTCAACAGAGCAGCCCTAAACTTTGGGGTGCTTGTGTCTTGCTGATTTTTCATTTTCCCAATTTATACCCCCATGAGTGGAAGTGCCCTATGCTCTCTAAGCTGTGTTTTTTAGATGTTTCAGGACACACCGTACACTTCTCCAGAGTGGCTGTTGGCAATTTACATCCCGCCCATCAGTGTAGCAAGGCTCCCATTTCTCCATGGCCTGTCCTGCATTTCTGATTTTGAGACTTTTTTCAGCATGGCCCTTTTGACCGATGGGTAGCGAGTCTTCTTTGTAGCGCTGATTTGCCTTTCCAGGTTGCTTGGTTGGCCAAAAAGGGCGTATGCGTTTTTTCCTGAATATATTCAGGAAAAAACGCATACGCCCTTTTTGGCCAAGGGCATCATTGTCAACATTTTGCCGCTTTTCATGTGCTTTAAAGGCGATTCGAATCTACCTCCTGAAATCTGTTTCCTGCAATTCTGCCTTGATTTCAAATCCTCTTCTTTGCCTTCCCTCAATATATTTGTGGACGAGAGTTATCATTTCTAACTCTGCAGGTTTGTGAATTGCAGTGCCCTGAAGCTCCATTTTACAACTCGCTTTTTTGGGAGCTGGCCGCAAAAGCGCAGGATGTCTTCAGGCCCTGTTCTGGTTCCGGGGGGCAGGCTGAGCCTGTGGTTAATTCTTCTTCCTGATGGGAAAATAGAGTGACCTGTGCCTGTCCCTACACCAAGAGCTAGTCCCTCATTGGTTCCAAGTCTTCCCGTTCATCCTCAGGACAAATTGCAACCTGTACGGAACAGGAGGTTAAAGGTGCTGATGCTCCAAGTAGGGAGATTGCTAGGAAAGCGGCTGGAATGGCGACCCCGGGCACAAGGAGAAGAGAAATGAGGTGCGTTTTAGAAACCTTTCCCCATCACATGGTGTACCATCTTTTTGTTTTCTCATGCATGTTTTCGATGTAGGAATATGCCCTTGAACCTGGAGATTTGGGACCCATGCGATGGGTACCACGCTGTATTACTTTAAAGGGTCTGCGTTTGCTCACCCAACCTCACCAAACCTCTCAGCCCCAAGAGTGTCCACCCTTATGTCTCATCCAGCTGTGGGTCTAGATATGGTCAATCCAGGTTGCATCACAGCCCCTGAACGCATTGTGTAAGAATTTCTCTCTCTTTCACTGTCTTTGTTTCATGGGTTTTTCAAAGTAATTTATTTTTATAATGGGGTTTAGCTGCTTTTCACTGCTGTGTTTATGCCGCTTTACACCCACTTGACACACTAACAGAGAGATATCAATACATAGGTTTTAAGATTATTACTAGTCAGATATATTCTTGTGCGGTGAATAGGGCGTGTTGAGACCAGTTCTCTGAGCAAGGAGTAGGTCTTGTCTATTACATATTGGGTTTATGGAACGGTATCTGATCTAATTTGAAACCCTTGTTTTATGTATCACCCCACCTCACCTTTCCCGTTAAGCAGTCATAGTGTGTTTTCTGCATGTGTGACTCTGTTCTGTTTTGTAATTCAGTTCAAGTGTAACGGTTTTTACATTCCCTCTATAAGTGATACCTTATGAGAAGTGTCCTTTTCTGTGTGACTTAGTTCACTTAGAATCGTCGTACCTAAATCCACTCATCATGCTGCTACTAGCCTTATGACATTGATTTCATGGCTGAGTGATATTCCATTGTACATAAGGACCACAACTTCTTTATCCATTTTTCTCTTTCCTGGGATATTGAAGGTGGAATGAAGTGGAGGTCCTTGTCAACAGAGCAGCCCTAAACTTTGGGGTGCTTGTGTCTTGCTGATTTTTCATTTTCCCAATTTATACCCCCATGAGTGGAAGTGCCCTATGCTCTCTAAGCTGTGTTTTTTAGATGTTTCAGGACACACCGTACACTTCTCCAGAGTGGCTGTTGGCAATTTACATCCCGCCCATCAGTGTAGCAAGGCTCCCATTTCTCCATGGCCTGTCCTGCATTTCTGGTTTTGAGACTTTTTTCAGCATGGCCCTTTTGACCGATGGGTAGCGAGTCTTCTTTGTAGTGCTGATTTGCCTTTCCAGGTTGCTTGGTTGGCCAAAAAGGGCGTATGCGTTTTTTCCTGAATATATTCAGGAAAAAACGCATACGCCCTTTTTGGCCAAGGGCATCATTGTCAACATTTTGCCGCTTTTCATGTGCTTTAAAGGCGATTCGAATCTACCTCCTGAAATCTGTTTCCTGCAATTCTGCCTTGATTTCAAATCCTCTTCTTTGCCTTCCCTCAATATATTTGTGGACGAGAGTTATCATTTCTAACTCTGCAGGTTTGTGAATTGCAGTGCCCTGAAGCTCCATTTTACAACTCGCTTTTTTGGGAGCTGGCCGCAAAAGCGCAGGATGGCTTCAGGCCCTGTTCTGGTTCCGGGGGGCAGGCTGAGCCTGTGGTTAATTCTTCTTCCTGATGGGAAAATAGAGTGACCTGTGCCTGTCCCTACACCAAGAGCTAGTCTCTCATTGGTTCCAAGTCTTCCCGTTCATCCTCAGGACAAATTGCAACCTGTACGGAACAGGAGGTTAAAGGTGCTGATGCTCCAAGTAGGGAGATTGCTAGGAAAGCGGCTGGAATGGCGACCCCGGGCACAAGGAGAAGAGAAATGAGGTGCGTTTTAGAAACCTTTCCCCATCACATGGTGTACCATCTTTTTGTTTTCTCATGCATGTTTTCGATGTAGGAATATGCCCTTGAACCTGGAGATTTGGGACCCATGCGATGGGTACCACGCTGTATTACTTTAAAGGGTCTGCGTTTGCTCACCCAACCTCACCAAACCTCTCAACCCCAAGAGTGTCCACCCTTATGTCTCATCCAGCTGTGGGTCTAGATATGGTCAATCCAGGTTGCATCACAGCCCCTGAACGCATTGTGTAAGAATTTCTCTCTCTTTCACTGTCTTTGTTTCATGGGTTTTTCAAAGTAATTTATTTTTATAATGGGGTTTAGCTGCTTTTCACTGCTGTGTTTATGCCGCTTTACACCCACTTGACACACTAACAGAGAGATATCAATACATAGGTTTTAAGATTATTCCTAGTCAGATATATTCTTGTGCGGTGAATAGGGCGTGTTGAGACCAGTTCTCTGAGCAAGGAGTAGGTCTTGTCTATTACATATTGGGTTTATGGAACGGTATCTGAGCTAATTTGAAACCCTTGTTTTATGTATCACCCCACCTCACCTTTCCCGTTAAGCAGCCATAGTGTGTTTTCTGCATGTGTGACTCTGTTCTGTTTTGTAATTCAGTTCAAGTGTAACGGTTTTGACATTCCCTCTATAAGTGATACCTTATGAGAAGTGTCCTTTTCTGTGTGACTTAGTTCACTTAGAATCGTCGTACCTAAATCCACTCATCATGCTGCTACTAGCCTTATGACATTGATTTCATGGCTGAGTGATATTCCATTGTACATAAGGACCACAACTTCTTTATCCATTTTTCTCTTTCCTGGGATATTGAAGGTGGAATGAAGTGGAGGTCCTTGTCAACAGAGCAGCCCTAAACTTTGGGGTGCTTGTGTCTTGCTGATTTTTCATTTTCCCAATTTATCCCCCCATGAGTGGAAGTGCCCTATGCTCTCTAAGCTGTGTTTTTTAGATGTTTCAGGACACACCGTACACTTCTCCAGAGTGGCTGTTGGCAATTTACATCCCGCCCATCAGTGTAGCAAGGCTCCCATTTCTCCATGGCCTGTCCTGCATTTCTGGTTTTGAGACTTTTTTCAGCATGGCCCTTTTGACCGATGGGTAGCGAGTCTTCTTTGTAGCGCTGATTTGCCTTTCCAGGTTGCTTGGTTGGCCAAAAAGGGCGTATGCGTTTTTTCCTGAATATATTCAGGAAAAAACGCATACGCCGTTTTTGGCCAAGGGCATCATTGTCAACATTTTGCCGCTTTTCATGTGCTTTAAAGGCGATTCGAATCTACCTCCTGAAATCTGTTTCCTGCAATTCTGCCTTGATTTCAAATCCTCTTCTTTGCCTTCCCTCAATATATTTGTGGACGAGAGTTATCATTTATAACTCTGCAGGTTTGTGAATTGCAGTGCCCTGAAGCTCCATTTTACAACTCGCTTTTTTGGGAGCTGGCCGCAAAAGCGCAGGATGGCTTCAGGCCCTGTTCTGGTTCCGGGGGGCAGGCTGAGCCTGTGGTTAATTCTTCTTCCTGATGGGTAAATAGAGTGACCTGTGCCTGTCCCTACACCAAGAGCTAGTCTCTCATTGGTTCCAAGTCTTCCCGTTCATCCTCAGGACAAATTGCAACCTGTACGGAACAGGAGGTTAAAGGTGCTGATGCTCCAAGTAGGGAGATTGCTAGGAAAGCGGCTGGAATGGCGACCCCGGGCACAAGGAGAAGAGAAATGAGGTGCGTTTTAGAAACCTTTCCCCATCACATGGTGTACCATCTTTTTGTTTTCTCATGCATGTTTTCGATGTAGGAATATGCCCTTGAACCTGGAGATTTGGGACCCATGCGATGGGTACCACGCTGTATTACTTTAAAGGGTCTGCGTTTGCTCACCCAACCTCACCAAACCTCTCAGCCCCAAGAGTGTCCACCCTTATGTCTCATCCAGCTGTGGGTCTAGATATGGTCAATCCAGGTTGCATCACAGCCCCTGAACGCATTGTGTAAGAATTTCTCTCTCTTTCACTGTCTTTGTTTCATGGGTTTTTCAAAGTAATTTATTTTTATAATGGGGTTTAGCTGCTTTTCACTGCTGTGTTTATGCCGCTTTACACCCACTTGACACACTAACAGAGAGATATCAATACATAGGTTTTAAGATTATTACTAGTCAGATATATTCTTGTGCGGTGAATAGGGCGTGTTGAGTCCAGTTCTCTGAGCAAGGAGTAGGTCTTGTCTATTACATATTGGTTTTATGGAACGGTATCTGAGCTAATTTGAAACCCTTGTTTTATGTATCACCCCACCTCACCTTTCCCGTTAAGCAGCCATAGTGTGTTTTCTGCATGTGTGACTCTGTTCTGTTTTGTAATTCAGTTCAAGTGTAACGGTTTTTACATTCCCTCTATAAGTGATACCTTATGAGAAGTGTCCTTTTCTGTGTGACTTATTTCACTTAGAATCGTCGTACCTAAATCCACTCATCATGCTGCTACTAGCCTTATGACATTGATTTCCTGGCTGAGTGATATTCCATTGTACATTAGGACCACAACTTCTTTATCCATTTTTCTCTTTCCTGGGATATTGAAGGTGGAATGAAGTGGAGGTCCTTGTCAACAGAGCAGCCCTAAACTTTGGGGTGCTTGTGTCTTGCTGATTTTTCATTTTCCCAATTTATACCCCCATGAGTGGAAGTGCCCTATGCTCTCTAAGCTGTGTTTTTTAGATGTTTCAGGACACACCGTACACTTCTCCAGAGTGGCTGTTGGCAATTTACATCCCGCCCATCAGTGTAGCAAGGCTCCCATTTCTCCATGGCCTGTCCTGTATTTCTGGTTTTGAGACTTTTTTCAGCATGGCCCTTTTGAGCGATGGGTAGCGAGTCTTCTTTGTAGCCCTGATTTGCCTTTCCAGGTTGCTTGGTTGGCCAAAAAGGGCGTATGCGTTTTTTTCCTAAATATATTCAGGAAAAAACGCATACGCCCTTTCTGGCCAAGGGCATCATTGTCAACGTTTTGCCGCTTTTCATGTGCTTTAAAGGCGATTCGAATCTACCTCCTGAAATCTGTTTCCTGCAATTCTGCCTTGATTTCAAATCCTCTTCTTTGCCTTCCCTCAATATATTTGTGGACGAGAGTTATCACTTATAACTCTGCAGGTTTGTGAATTGCAGTGCCCTGAAGCTCCATTTTACAACTCGCTTTTTTGGGAGCTGGCCGCAAAAGCGCAGGATGGCTTCAGGCCCTGTTCTGGTTCCGGGGGGCAGGCTGAGCCTGTGGTTAATTCTTCTTCCTGATGGGAAAATAGAGTGACCTGTGCCTGTCCCTACACCAAGAGCTAGTCTCTCATTGGTTCCAAGTCTTCCCGTTCATCCTCAGGACAAATTGCAACCTGTACGGAACAGGAGGTTAAAGGTGCTGATGCTCCAAGTAGGGAGATTGCTAGGAAAGCGGCTGGAATGGCAACCCCGGGCACAAGGAGAAGAGAAATGAGGTGCGTTTTAGAAACCTTTCCCCATCACATGGTGTACCATCTTTTTGTTTTCTCATGCATGTTTTCGATGTAGGAATATGCCCTTGAACCTGGAGATTTGGGACCCATGCGATGGGTACCACGCTGTATTACTTTAAAGGGTCTGCGTTTGCTCACCCAACCTCACCAAACCTCTCAGCCCCAAGAGTGTCCACCCTTATGTCTCATCCAGCTGTGGGTCTAGATATGGTCAATCCAGGTTGCATCACAGCCCCTGAACGCATTGTGTAAGAATTTCTCTCTCTTTCACTGTCTTTGTTTCATGGGTTTTTCAAAGTAATTTATTTTTATAATGGGGTTTAGCTGCTTTTCACTGCTGTGCTTATGCCGCTTTACACCCACTTGACACACTAACAGAGAGATATCAATACATAGGTTTTAAGATTATTACTAGTCAGATATATTCTTGTGCGGTGAATAGGGCGTGTTGAGTCCAGTTCTCTGAGCAAGGAGTAGGTCTTCTCTATTACATATTGGTTTTATGGAACGGTATCTGAGCTAATTTGAAACCCTTGTTTTATGTATCACCCCACCTCACCTTTCCCGTTAAGCAGCCATAGTGTGTTTTCTGCATGTGTGACTCTGTTCTGTTTTGTAATTCAGTTCAAGTGTAACGGTTTTTACATTCCCTCTATAAGTGATACCTTATGAGAAGTGTCCTTTTCTGTGTGACTTATTTCACTTAGAATCGTCGTACCTAAATCCACTCATCATGCTGCTACTAGCCTTATGACATTGATTTCCTGGCTGAGTGATATTCCGTTGTACATTAGGACCACAACTTCTTTATCCATTTTTCTCTTTCCTGGGATATTGAAGGTGGAATGAAGTGGAGGTCCTTGTCAACAGAGCAGCCCTAAACTTTGGGGTGCTTGTGTCTTGCTGATTTTTCATTTTCCCAATTTATACCCCCATGAGTGGAAGTGCCCTATGCTCTCTAAGCTGTGTTTTTTAGATGTTTCAGGACACACCGTACACTTCTCCAGAGTGGCTGTTGGCAATTTACATCCCGCCCATCAGTGTAGCAAGGCTCCCATTTCTCCATGGCCTGTCCTGTATTTCTGGTTTTGAGACTTTTTTCAGCATGGCCCTTTTGAGCGATGGGTAGCGAGTCTTCTTTGTAGCCCTGATTTGCCTTTCCAGGTTGCTTGGTTGGCCAAAAAGGGCGTATGCGTTTTTTCCTGAATATATTCAGGAAAAAACGCATACGCCCTTTTTGGCCAAGGGCATCATTGTCAACGTTTTGCCGCTTTTCATGTGCTTTAAAGGCGATTCGAATCTACCTCCTGAAATCTGTTTCCTGCAATTCTGCCTTGATTTCAAATCCTCTTCTTTGCCTTCCCTCAATATATTTGTGGACGAGAGTTATCACTTATAACTCTGCAGGTTTGTGAATTGCAGTGCCCTGAAGCTCCATTTTACAACTCGCTTTTTTGGGAGCTGGCCGCAAAAGCGCAGGATGGCTTCAGGCCCTGTTCTGGTTCCGGGGGGCAGGCTGAGCCTGTGGTTAATTCTTCTTCCTGATGGGAAAATAGAGTGACCTGTGCCTGTCCCTACACCAAGAGCTAGTCTCTCATTGGTTCCAAGTCTTCCCGTTCATCCTCAGGACAAATTGCAACCTGTACGGAACAGGAGGTTAAAGGTGCTGATGCTCCAAGTAGGGAGATTGCTAGGAAAGCGGCTGGAATGGCGACCCCGGGCACAAGGAGAAGAGAAATGAGGTGCGTTTTAGAAACCTTTCCCCATCACATGGTGTACCATCTTTTTGTTTTCTCATGCATGTTTTCGATGTAGGAATATGCCCTTGAACCTGGAGATTTGGGACCCATGCGATGGGTACCACGCTGTATTACTTTAAAGGGTCTGCGTTTGCTCACCCAACCTCACCAAACCTCTCAGCCCCAAGAGTGTCCACCCTTATGTCTCATCCAGCTGTGGGTCTAGATATGGTCAATCCAGGTTGCATCACAGCCCCTGAACGCATTGTGTAAGAATTTCTCTCTCTTTCACTGTCTTTGTTTCATGGGTTTTTCAAAGTAATTTATTTTTATAATGGGGTTTAGCTGCTTTTCACTGCTGTGTTTATGCCGCTTTACACCCACTTGACACACTAACAGAGAGATATCAATACATAGGTTTTAAGATTATTACTAGTCAGATATATTCTTGTGCGGTGAATAGGGCGTGTTGAGACCAGTTCTCTGAGCAAGGAGTAGGTCTTGTCTATTACATATTGGGTTTATGGAACGGTATCTGATCTAATTTGAAACCCTTGTTTTATGTATCACCCCACCTCACCTTTCCCGTTAAGCAGTCATAGTGTGTTTTCTGCATGTGTGACTCTGTTCTGTTTTGTAATTCAGTTCAAGTGTAACGGTTTTGACATTCCCTCTATAAGTGATACCTTATGAGAAGTGTCCTTTTCTGTGTGACTTAGTTCACTTAGAATCGTCGTACCTAAATCCACTCATCATGCTGCTACTAGCCTTATGACATTGATTTCATGGCTGAGTGATATTCCATTGTACATAAGGACCACAACTTCTTTATCCATTTTTCTCTTTCCTGGGATATTGAAGGTGGAATGAAGTGGAGGTCCTTGTCAACAGAGCAGCCCTAAACTTTGGGGTGCTTGTGTCTTGCTGATTTTTCATTTTCCCAATTTATACCCCCATGAGTGGAAGTGCCCTATGCTCTCTAAGCTGTGTTTTTTAGATGTTTCAGGACACACCGTACACTTCTCCAGAGTGGCTGTTGGCAATTTACATCCCGCCCATCAGTGTAGCAAGGCTCCCATTTCTCCATGGCCTGTCCTGCATTTCTGGTTTTGAGACTTTTTTCAGCATGGCCCTTTTGACCGATGGGTAGCGAGTCTTCTTTGTAGCGCTGATTTGCCTTTCCAGGTTGCTTGGTTGGCCAAAAAGGGCGTATGCGTTTTTTCCTGAATATATTCAGGAAAAAACGCATACGCCGTTTTTGGCCAAGGGCATCATTGTCAACATTTTGCCGCTTTTCATGTGCTTTAAAGGCGATTCGAATCTACCTCCTGAAATCTGTTTCCTGCAATTCTGCCTTGATTTCAAATCCTCTTCTTTGCCTTCCCTCAATATATTTGTGGACGAGAGTTATCATTTATAACTCTGCAGGTTTGTGAATTGCAGTGCCCTGAAGCTCCATTTTACAACTCGCTTTTTTGGGAGCTGGCCGCAAAAGCGCAGGATGGCTTCAGGCCCTGTTCTGGTTCCGGGGGGCAGGCTGAGCCTGTGGTTAATTCTTCTTCCTGATGGGTAAATAGAGTGACCTGTGCCTGTCCCTACACCAAGAGCTAGTCTCTCATTGGTTCCAAATCTTCCCGTTCATCCTCAGGACAAATTGCAACCTGTACGGAACAGGAGGTTAAAGGTGCTGATGCTCCAAGTAGGGAGATTGCTAGGAAAGCGGCTGGAATGGCGACCCCGGGCACAAGGAGAAGAGAAATGAGGTGCATTTTAGAAACCTCTCCCCATCACATGGTGTACCATCTTTTTGTTTTCTCATGCATGTTTTCGATGTAGGAATATGCCCTTGAACCTGGAGATTTGGGACCCATGCGATGGGTACCACGCTGTATTACTTTAAAGGGTCTGCGTTTGCTCACCCAACCTCACCAAACCTCTCAGCCCCAAGAGTGTCCACCCTTATGTCTCATCCAGCTGTGGGTCTAGATATGGTCAATCCAGGTTGCATCACAGCCCCTGAACGCATTGTGTAAGAATTTCTCTCTCTTTCACTGTCTTTGTTTCATGGGTTTTTCAAAGTAATTTATTTTTATAATGGGGTTTAGCTGCTTTTCACTGCTGTGTTTATGCCGCTTTACACCCACTTGACACACTAACAGAGAGATATCAATACATAGGTTTTAAGATTATTACTAGTCAGATATATTCTTGTGCGGTGAATAGGGCGTGTTGAGTCCAGTTCTCTGAGCAAGGAGTAGGTCTTGTCTATTACATATTGGTTTTATGGAACGGTATCTGAGCTAATTTGAAACCCTTGTTTTATGTATCACCCCACCTCACCTTTCCCGTTAAGCAGCCATAGTGTGTTTTCTGCATGTGTGACTCTGTTCTGTTTTGTAATTCAGTTCAAGTGTAACGGTTTTTACATTCCCTCTATAAGTGATACCTTATGAGAAGTGTCCTTTTCTGTGTGACTTATTTCACTTAGAATCGTCGTACCTAAATCCACTCATCATGCTGCTACTAGCCTTATGACATTGATTTCCTGGCTGAGTGATATTCCATTGTACATTAGGACCACAACTTCTTTATCCATTTTTCTCTTTCCTGGGATATTGAAGGTGGAATGAAGTGGAGGTCCTTGTCAACAGAGCAGCCCTAAACTTTGGGGTGCTTGTGTCTTGCTGATTTTTCATTTTCCCAATTTATACCCCCATGAGTGGAAGTGCCCTATGCTCTCTAAGCTGTGTTTTTTAGATGTTTCAGGACACACCGTACACTTCTCCAGAGTGGCTGTTGGCAATTTACATCCCGCCCATCAGTGTAGCAAGGCTCCCATTTCTCCATGGCCTGTCCTGTATTTCTGGTTTTGAGACTTTTTTCAGCATGGCCCTTTTGAGCGATGGGTAGCGAGTCTTCTTTGTAGCCCTGATTTGCCTTTCCAGGTTGCTTGGTTGGCCAAAAAGGGCGTATGCGTTTTTTTCCTAAATATATTCAGGAAAAAACGCATACGCCCTTTCTGGCCAAGGGCATCATTGTCAACGTTTTGCCGCTTTTCATGTGCTTTAAAGGCGATTCGAATCTACCTCCTGAAATCTGTTTCCTGCAATTCTGCCTTGATTTCAAATCCTCTTCTTTGCCTTCCCTCAATATATTTGTGGACGAGAGTTATCACTTATAACTCTGCAGGTTTGTGAATTGCAGTGCCCTGAAGCTCCATTTTACAACTCGCTTTTTTGGGAGCTGGCCGCAAAAGCGCAGGATGGCTTCAGGCCCTGTTCTGGTTCCGGGGGGCAGGCTGAGCCTGTGGTTAATTCTTCTTCCTGATGGGAAAATAGAGTGACCTGTGCCTGTCCCTACACCAAGAGCTAGTCTCTCATTGGTTCCAAGTCTTCCCGTTCATCCTCAGGACAAATTGCAACCTGTACGGAACAGGAGGTTAAAGGTGCTGATGCTCCAAGTAGGGAGATTGCTAGGAAAGCGGCTGGAATGGCGACCCCGGGCACAAGGAGAAGAGAAATGAGGTGCGTTTTAGAAACCTTTCCCCATCACATGGTGTACCATCTTTTTGTTTTCTCATGCATGTTTTCGATGTAGGAATATGCCCTTGAACCTGGAGATTTGGGACCCATGCGATGGGTACCACGCTGTATTACTTTAAAGGATCTGCGTTTGCTCACCCAACCTCACCAAACCTCTCAGCCCCAAGAGTGTCCACCCTTATGTCTCATCCAGCTGTGGGTCTAGATATGGTCAATCCAGGTTGCATCACAGCCCCTGAACGCATTGTGTAAGAATTTCTCTCTCTTTCACTGTCTTTGTTTCATGGGTTTTTCAAAGTAATTTATTTTTATAATGGGGTTTAGCTGCTTTTCACTGCTGTGCTTATGCCGCTTTCCACCCACTTGACACACTAACAGAGAGATATCAATACATAGGTTTTAAGATTATTACTAGTCAGATATATTCTTGTGCGGTGAATAGGGCGTGTTGAGTCCAGTTCTCTGAGCAAGGAGTAGGTCTTGTCTATTACATATTGGTTTTATGGAACGGTATCTGAGCTAATTTGAAACCCTTGTTTTATGTATCACCCCACCTCACCTTTCCCGTTAAGCAGCCATAGTGTGTTTTCTGCATGTGTGACTCTGTTCTGTTTTGTAATTCAGTTCAAGTGTAACGGTTTTTACATTCCCTCTATAAGTGATACCTTATGAGAAGTGTCCTTTTCTGTGTGACTTATTTCACTTAGAATCGTCGTACCTAAATCCACTCATCATGCTGCTACTAGCCTTATGACATTGATTTCCTGGCTGAGTGATATTCCGTTGTACATTAGGACCACAACTTCTTTATCCATTTTTCTCTTTCCTGGGATATTGAAGGTGGAATGAAGTGGAGGTCCTTGTCAACAGAGCAGCCCTAAACTTTGGGGTGCTTGTGTCTTGCTGATTTTTCATTTTCCCAATTTATACCCCCATGAGTGGAAGTGCCCTATGCTCTCTAAGCTGTGTTTTTTAGATGTTTCAGGACACACCGTACACTTCTCCAGAGTGGCTGTTGGCAATTTACATCCCGCCCATCAGTGTAGCAAGGCTCCCATTTCTCCATGGCCTGTCCTGTATTTCTGGTTTTGAGACTTTTTTCAGCATGGCCCTTTTGAGCGATGGGTAGCGAGTCTTCTTTGTAGCCCTGATTTGCCTTTCCAGGTTGCTTGGTTGGCCAAAAAGGGCGTATGCGTTTTTTCCTGAATATATTCAGGAAAAAACGCATACGCCCTTTTTGGCCAAGGGCATCATTGTCAACGTTTTGCCGCTTTTCATGTGCTTTAAAGGCGATTCGAATCTACCTCCTGAAATCTGTTTCCTGCAATTCTGCCTTGATTTCAAATCCTCTTCTTTGCCTTCCCTCAATATATTTGTGGACGAGAGTTATCACTTATAACTCTGCAGGTTTGTGAATTGCAGTGCCCTGAAGCTCCATTTTACAACTCGCTTTTTTGGGAGCTGGCCGCAAAAGCGCAGGATGGCTTCAGGCCCTGTTCTGGTTCCGGGGGGCAGGCTGAGCCTGTGGTTAATTCTTCTTCCTGATGGGAAAATAGAGTGACCTGTGCCTGTCCCTACACCAAGAGCTAGTCTCTCATTGGTTCCAAGTCTTCCCGTTCATCCTCAGGACAAATTGCAACCTGTACGGAACAGGAGGTTAAAGGTGCTGATGCTCCAAGTAGGGAGATTGCTAGGAAAGCGGCTGGAATGGCGACCCCGGGCACAAGGAGAAGAGAAATGAGGTGCGTTTTAGAAACCTTTCCCCATCACATGGTGTACCATCTTTTTGTTTTCTCATGCATGTTTTCGATGTAGGAATATGCCCTTGAACCTGGAGATTTGGGACCCATGCGATGGGTACCACGCTGTATTACTTTAAAGGGTCTGCGTTTGCTCACCCAACCTCACCAAACCTCTCAGCCCCAAGAGTGTCCACCCTTATGTCTCATCCAGCTGTGGGTCTAGATATGGTCAATCCAGGTTGCATCACAGCCCCTGAACGCATTGTGTAAGAATTTCTCTCTCTTTCACTGTCTTTGTTTCATGGGTTTTTCAAAGTAATTTATTTTTATAATGGGGTTTAGCTGCTTTTCACTGCTGTGTTTATGCCGCTTTACACCCACTTGACACACTAACAGAGAGATATCAATACATAGGTTTAAAGATTATTACTAGTCAGATATATTCTTGTGCGGTGAATAGGGCGTGTTGAGACCAGTTCTCTGAGCAAGGAGTAGGTCTTGTCTATTACATATTGGGTTTATGGAACGGTATCTGATCTAATTTGAAACCCTTGTTTTATGTATCACTCCACCTCACCTTTCCCGTTAAGCAGTCATAGTGTGTTTTCTGCATGTGTGACTCTGTTCTGTTTTGTAATTCAGTTCAAGTGTAACGGTTTTGACATTCCCTCTATAAGTGATACCTTATGAGAAGTGTCCTTTTCTGTGTGACTTAGTTCACTTAGAATCGTCATACCTAAATCCACTCATCATGCTGCTACTAGCCTTATGACATTGATTTCATGGCTGAGTGATATTCCATTGTACATAAGGACCACAACTTCTTTATCCATTTTTCTCTTTCCTGGGATATTGAAGGTGGAATGAAGTGGAGGTCCTTGTCAACAGAGCAGCCCTAAACTTTGGGGTGCTTGTGTCTTGCTGATTTTTCATTTTCCCAATTTATACCCCCATGAGTGGAAGTGCCCTATGCTCTCTAAGCTGTGTTTTTTAGATGTTTCAGGACACACCGTACACTTCTCCAGAGTGGCTGTTGGCAATTTACATCCCGCCCATCAGTGTAGCAAGGCTCCCATTTCTCCATGGCCTGTCCTGCATTTCTGGTTTTGAGACTTTTTTCAGCATGGCCCTTTTGAGCGATGGGTAGCGAGTCTTCTTTGTAGCGCTGATTTGCCTTTCCAGGTTGCTTGGTTGGCCAAAAAGGGCGTATGCGTTTTTTCCTGAATATATTCAGGAAAAAACGCATACGCCGTTTTTGGCCAAGGGCATCATTGTCAACATTTTGCCGCTTTTCATGTGCTTTAAAGGCGATTCGAATCTACCTCCTGAAATCTGTTTCCTGCAATTCTGCCTTGATTTCAAATCCTCTTCTTTGCCTTCCCTCAATATATTTGTGGACGAGAGTTATCATTTCTAACTCTGCAGGTTTGTGAATTGCAGTGCCCTGAAGCTCCATTTTACAACTCGCTTTTTTGTGAGCTGGCCGCAAAAGCGCAGGATGGCTTCAGGCCCTGTTCTGGTTCCGGGGGGCAGGCTGAGCCTGTGGTTAATTCTTCTTCCTGATGGGAAAATAGAGTGACCTGTGCCTGTCCCTACACCAAGAGCTAGTCCCTCATTGGTTCCAAGTCTTCCCGTTCATCCTCAGGACAAATTGCAACCTGTACGGAACAGGAGGTTAAAGGTGCTGATGCTCCAAGTAGGGAGATTGCTAGGAAAGCGGCTGGAATGGCGACCCCGGGCACAAGGAGAAGAGAAATGAGGTGCGTTTTAGAAACCTTTCCCCATCACATGGTGTACCATCTTTTTGTTTTCTCATGCATGTTTTCGATGTAGGAATATGCCCTTGAACCTGGAGATTTGGGACCCATGCGATGGGTACCACGCTGTATTACTTTAAAGGGTCTGCGTTTGCTCACCCAACCTCACCAAACCTCTCAGCCCCAAGAGTGTCCACCCTTATGTCTCATCCAGCTGTGGGTCTAGATATGGTCAATCCAGGTTGCATCACAGCCCCTGAACGCATTGTGTAAGAATTTCTCTCTCTTTCACTGTCTTTGTTTCATGGGTTTTTCAAAGTAATTTATTTTTATAATGGGGTTTAGCTGCTTTTCACTGCTGTGTTTATGCCGCTTTACACCCACTTGACACACTAACAGAGAGATATCAATACATAGGTTTTAAGATTATTACTAGTCAGATATATTCTTGTGCGGTGAATAGGGCGTGTTGAGACCAGTTCTCTGAGCAAGGAGTAGGTCTTGTCTATTACATATTGGGTTTATGGAACGGTATCTGATCTAATTTGAAACCCTTGTTTTATGTATCACCCCACCTCACCTTTCCCGTTAAGCAGTCATAGTGTGTTTTCTGCATGTGTGACTCTGTTCTGTTTTGTAATTCAGTTCAAGTGTAACGGTTTTGACATTCCCTCTATAAGTGATACCTTATGAGAAGTGTCCTTTTCTGTGTGACTTAGTTCACTTAGAATCGTCGTACCTAAATCCACTCATCATGCTGCTACTAGCCTTATGACATTGATTTCATGGCTGAGTGATATTCCATTGTACATAAGGACCACAACTTCTTTATCCATTTTTCTCTTTCCTGGGATATTGAAGGTGGAATGAAGTGGAGGTCCTTGTCAACAGAGCAGCCCTAAACTTTGGGGTGCTTGTGTCTTGCTGATTTTTCATTTTCCCAATTTATACCCCCATGAGTGGAAGTGCCCTATGCTCTCTAAGCTGTGTTTTTTAGATGTTTCAGGACACACCGTACACTTCTCCAGAGTGGCTGTTGGCAATTTACATCCCGCCCATCAGTGTAGCAAGGCTCCCATTTCTCCATGGCCTGTCCTGCATTTCTGGTTTTGAGACTTTTTTCAGCATGGCCCTTTTGACCGATGGGTAGCGAGTCTTCTTTGTAGCGCTGATTTGCCTTTCCAGGTTGCTTGGTTGGCCAAAAAGGGCGTATGCGTTTTTTCCTGAATATATTCAGGAAAAAACGCATACGCCGTTTTTGGCCAAGGGCATCATTGTCAACATTTTGCCGCTTTTCATGTGCTTTAAAGGCGATTCGAATCTACCTCCTGAAATCTGTTTCCTGCAATTCTGCCTTGATTTCAAATCCTCTTCTTTGCCTTCCCTCAATATATTTGTGGACGAGAGTTATCATTTCTAACTCTGCAGGTTTGTGAATTGCAGTGCCCTGAAGCTCCATTTTACAACTCGCTTTTTTGGGAGCTGGCCGCAAAAGCGCAGGATGGCTTCAGGCCCTGTTCTGGTTCCGGGGGGCAGGCTGAGCCTGTGGTTAATTCTTCTTCCTGATGGGAAAATAGAGTGACCTGTGCCTGTCCCTACACCAAGAGCTAGTCCCTCATTGGTTCCAAGTCTTCCCGTTCATCCTCAGGACAAATTGCAACCTGTACGGAACAGGAGGTTAAAGGTGCTGATGCTCCAAGTAGGGAGATTGCTAGGAAAGCGGCTGGAATGGCGACCCCGGGCACAAGGAGAAGAGAAATGAGGTGCGTTTTAGAAACCTTTCCCCATCACATGGTGTACCATCTTTTTGTTTTCTCATGCATGTTTTCGATGTAGGAATATGCCCTTGAACCTGGAGATTTGGGACCCATGCGATGGGTACCACGCTGTATTACTTTAAAGGGTCTGCGTTTGCTCACCCAACCTCACCAAACCTCTCAGCCCCAAGAGTGTCCACCCTTATGTCTCATCCAGCTGTGGGTCTAGATATGGTCAATCCAGGTTGCATCACAGCCCCTGAACGCATTGTGTAAGAATTTCTCTCTCTTTCACTGTCTTTGTTTCATGGGTTTTTCAAAGTAATTTATTTTTATAATGGGGTTTAGCTGCTTTTCACTGCTGTGTTTATGCCGCTTTACACCCACTTGACACACTAACAGAGAGATATCAATACATAGGTTTTAAGATTATTACTAGTCAGATATATTCTTGTGCGGTGAATAGGGCGTGTTGAGACCAGTTCTCTGAGCAAGGAGTAGGTCTTGTCTATTACATATTGGGTTTATGGAACGGTATCTGATCTAATTTGAAACCCTTGTTTTATGTATCACCCCACCTCACCTTTCCCGTTAAGCAGTCATAGTGTGTTTTCTGCATGTGTGACTCTGTTCTGTTTTGTAATTCAGTTCAAGTGTAACGGTTTTGACATTCCCTCTATAAGTGATACCTTATGAGAAGTGTCCTTTTCTGTGTGACTTAGTTCACTTAGAATCGTCGTACCTAAATCCACTCATCATGCTGCTACTAGCCTTATGACATTGATTTCATGGCTGAGTGATATTCCATTGTACATAAGGACCACAACTTCTTTATCCATTTTTCTCTTTCCTGGGATATTGAAGGTGGAATGAAGTGGAGGTCCTTGTCAACAGAGCAGCCCTAAACTTTGGGGTGCTTGTGTCTTGCTGATTTTTCATTTTCCCAATTTATACCCCCATGAGTGGAAGTGCCCTATGCTCTCTAAGCTGTGTTTTTTAGATGTTTCAGGACACACCGTACACTTCTCCAGAGTGGCTGTTGGCAATTTACATCCCGCCCATCAGTGTAGCAAGGCTCCCATTTCTCCATGGCCTGTCCTGCATTTCTGGTTTTGAGACTTTTTTCAGCATGGCCCTTTTGACCGATGGGTAGCGAGTCTTCTTTGTAGCGCTGATTTGCCTTTCCAGGTTGCTTGGTTGGCCAAAAAGGGCGTATGCGTTTTTTCCTGAATATATTCAGGAAAAAACGCATACGCCCTTTTTGGCCAAGGGCATCATTGTCAACATTTTGCCGCTTTTCATGTGCTTTAAAGGCGATTCGAATCTACCTCCTGAAATCTGTTTCCTGCAATTCTGCCTTGATTTCAAATCCTCTTCTTTGCCTTCCCTCAATATATTTGTGGACGAGAGTTATCATTTCTAACTCTGCAGGTTTGTGAATTGCAGTGCCCTGAAGCTCCATTTTACAACTCGCTTTTTTGGGAGCTGGCCGCAAAAGCGCAGGATGGCTTCAGGCCCTGTTCTGGTTCCGGGGGGCAGGCTGAGCCTGTGGTTAATTCTTCTTCCTGATGGGAAAATAGAGTGACCTGTGCCTGTCCCTACACCAAGAGCTAGTCCCTCATTGGTTCCAAGTCTTCCCGTTCATCCTCAGGACAAATTGCAACCTGTACGGAACAGGAGGTTAAAGGTGCTGATGCTCCAAGTAGGGAGATTGCTAGGAAAGCGGCTGGAATGGCGACCCCGGGCACAAGGAGAAGAGAAATGAGGTGCGTTTTAGAAACCTTTCCCCATCACATGGTGTACCATCTTTTTGTTTTCTCATGCATGTTTTCGATGTAGGAATATGCCCTTGAACCTGGAGATTTGGGACCCATGCGATGGGTACCACGCTGTATTACTTTAAAGGGTCTGCGTTTGCTCACCCAACCTCACCAAACCTCTCAGCCCCAAGAGTGTCCACCCTTATGTCTCATCCAGCTGTGGGTCTAGATATGGTCAATCCAGGTTGCATCACAGCCCCTGAACGCATTGTGTAAGAATTTCTCTCTCTTTCACTGTCTTTGTTTCATGGGTTTTTCAAAGTAATTTATTTTTATAATGGGGTTTAGCTGCTTTTCACTGCTGTGTTTATGCCGCTTTACACCCACTTGACACACTAACAGAGAGATATCAATACATAGGTTTTAAGATTATTACTAGTCAGATATATTCTTGTGCGGTGAATAGGGCGTGTTGAGACCAGTTCTCTGAGCAAGGAGTAGGTCTTGTCTATTACATATTGGGTTTATGGAACGGTATCTGATCTAATTTGAAACCCTTGTTTTATGTATCACCCCACCTCACCTTTCCCGTTAAGCAGTCATAGTGTGTTTTCTGCATGTGTGACTCTGTTCTGTATTGTAATTCAGTTCAAGTGTAACGGTTTTGACATTCCCTCTATAAGTGATACCTTATGAGAAGTGTCCTTTTCTGTGTGACTTAGTTCACTTAGAATCGTCGTACCTAAATCCACTCATCATGCTGCTACTAGCCTTATGACATTGATTTCATGGCTGAGTGATATTCCATTGTACATAAGGACCACAACTTCTTTATCCATTTTTCTCTTTCCTGGGATATTGAAGGTGGAATGAAGTGGAGGTCCTTGTCAACAGAGCAGCCCTAAACTTTGGGGTGCTTGTGTCTTGCTGATTTTTCATTTTCCCAATTTATACCCCCATGAGTGGAAGTGCCCTATGCTCTCTAAGCTGTGTTTTTTAGATGTTTCAGGACACACCGTACACTTCTCCAGAGTGGCTGTTGGCAATTTACATCCCGCCCATCAGTGTAGCAAGGCTCCCATTTCTCCATGGCCTGTCCTGCATTTCTGGTTTTGAGACTTTTTTCAGCATGGCCCTTTTGAACGATGGGTAGCGAGTCTTCTTTGTAGCGCTGATTTGCCTTTCCAGGTTGCTTGGTTGGCCAAAAAGGGCGTATGCGTTTTTTCCTGAATATATTCAGGAAAAAACGCATACGCCCTTTTTGGCCAAGGGCATCATTGTCAACATTTTGCCGCTTTTCATGTGCTTTAAAGGCGATTCGAATCTACCTCCTGAAATCTGTTTCCTGCAATTCTGCCTTGATTTCAAATCCTCTTCTTTGCCTTCCCTCAATATATTTGTGGACGAGAGTTATCATTTCTAACTCTGCAGGTTTGTGAATTGCAGTGCCCTGAAGCTCCATTTTACAACTCGCTTTTTTGGGAGCTGGCCGCAAAAGCGCAGGATGGCTTCAGGCCCTGTTCTGGTTCCGGGGGGCAGGCTGAGCCTGTGGTTAATTCTTCTTCCTGATGGGAAAATAGAGTGACCTGTGCCTGTCCCTACACCAAGAGCTAGTCCCTCATTGGTTCCAAGTCTTCCCGTTCATCCTCAGGACAAATTGCAACCTGTACGGAACAGGAGGTTAAAGGTGCTGATGCTCCAAGTAGGGAGATTGCTAGGAAAGCGGCTGGAATGGCGACCCCGGGCACAAGGAGAAGAGAAATGAGGTGCGTTTTAGAAACCTTTCCCCATCACATGGTGTACCATCTTTTTGTTTTCTCATGCATGTTTTCGATGTAGGAATATGCCCTTGAACCTGGAGATTTGGGACCCATGCGATGGGTACCACGCTGTATTACTTTAAAGGGTCTGCGTTTGCTCACCCAACCTCACCAAACCTCTCAGCCCCAAGAGTGTCCACCCTTATGTCTCATCCAGCTGTGGGTCTAGATATGGTCAATCCAGGTTGCATCACAGCCCCTGAACGCATTGTGTAAGAATTTCTCTCTCTTTCACTGTCTTTGTTTCATGGGTTTTTCAAAGTAATTTATTTTTATAATGGGGTTTAGCTGCTTTTCACTGCTGTGTTTATGCCGCTTTACACCCACTTGACACACTAACAGAGAGATATCAATACATAGGTTTTAAGATTATTACTAGTCAGATATATTCTTGTGCGGTGAATAGGGCGTGTTGAGACCAGTTCTCTGAGCAAGGAGTAGGTCTTGTCTATTACATATTGGGTTTATGGAACGGTATCTGATCTAATTTGAAACCCTTGTTTTATGTATCACCCCACCTCACCTTTCCCGTTAAGCAGTCATAGTGTGTTTTCTGCATGTGTGACTCTGTTCTGTTTTGTAATTCAGTTCAAGTGTAACGGTTTTGACATTCCCTCTATAAGTGATACCTTATGAGAAGTGTCCTTTTCTGTGTGACTTAGTTCACTTAGAATCGTCGTACCTAAATCCACTCATCGTGCTGCTACTAGCCTTATGACATTGATTTCATGGCTGAGTGATATTCCATTGTACATAAGGACCACAACTTCTTTATCCATTTTTCTCTTTCCTGGGATATTGAAGGTGGAATGAAGTGGAGGTCCTTGTCAACAGAGCAGCCCTAAACTTTGGGGTGCTTGTGTCTTGCTGATTTTTCATTTTCCCAATTTATACCCCCATGAGTGGAAGTGCCCTATGCTCTCTAAGCTGTGTTTTTTAGATGTTTCAGGACACACCGTACACTTCTCCAGAGTGGCTGTTGGCAATTTACATCCCGCCCATCAGTGTAGCAAGGCTCCCATTTCTCCATGGCCTGTCCTGCATTTCTGGTTTTGAGACTTTTTTCAGCATGGCCCTTTTGACCGATGGGTAGCGAGTCTTCTTTGTAGCGCTGATTTGCCTTTCCAGGTTGCTTGGTTGGCCAAAAAGGGCGTATGCGTTTTTTCCTGAATATATTCAGGAAAAAACGCATACGCCGTTTTTGGCCAAGGGCATCATTGTCAACATTTTGCCGCTTTTCATGTGCTTTAAAGGCGATTCGAATCTACCTCCTGAAATCTGTTTCCTGCAATTCTGCCTTGATTTCAAATCCTCTTCTTTGCCTTCCCTCAATATATTTGTGGACGAGAGTTATCATTTCTAACTCTGCAGGTTTGTGAATTGCAGTGCCCTGAAGCTCCATTTTACAACTCGCTTTTTTGGGAGCTGGCCGCAAAAGCGCAGGATGGCTTCAGGCCCTGTTCTGGTTCCGGGGGGCAGGCTGAGCCTGTGGTTAATTCTTCTTCCTGATGGGAAAATAGAGTGACCTGTGCCTGTCCCTACACCAAGAGCTAGTCCCTCATTGGTTCCAAGTCTTCCCGTTCATCCTCAGGACAAATTGCAACCTGTACGGAACAGGAGGTTAAAGGTGCTGATGCTCCAAGTAGGGAGATTGCTAGGAAAGCGGCTGGAATGGCGACCCCGGGCACAAGGAGAAGAGAAATGAGGTGCGTTTTAGAAACCTTTCCCCATCACATGGTGTACCATCTTTTTGTTTTCTCATGCATGTTTTCGATGTAGGAATATGCCCTTGAACCTGGAGATTTGGGACCCATGCGATGGGTACCACGCTGTATTACTTTAAAGGGTCTGCGTTTGCTCACCCAACCTCACCAAACCTCTCAGCCCCAAGAGTGTCCACCCTTATGTCTCATCCAGCTGTGGGTCTAGATATGGTCAATCCAGGTTGCATCACAGCCCCTGAACGCATTGTGTAAGAATTTCTCTCTCTTTCACTGTCTTTGTTTCATGGGTTTTTCAAAGTAATTTATTTTTATAATGGGGTTTAGCTGCTTTTCACTGCTGTGTTTATGCCGCTTTACACCCACTTGACACACTAACAGAGAGATATCAATACATAGGTTTTAAGATTATTACTAGTCAGATATATTCTTGTGCGGTGAATAGGGCGTGTTGAGACCAGTTCTCTGAGCAAGGAGTAGGTCTTGTCTATTACATATTGGGTTTATGGAACGGTATCTGATCTAATTTGAAACCCTTGTTTTATGTATCACCCCACCTCACCTTTCCCGTTAAGCAGTCATAGTGTGTTTTCTGCATGTGTGACTCTGTTCTGTTTTGTAATTCAGTTCAAGTGTAACGGTTTTGACATTCCCTCTATAAGTGATACCTTATGAGAAGTGTCCTTTTCTGTGTGACTTATTTCACTTAGAATCGTCGTACCTAAATCCACTCATCATGCTGCTACTAGCCTTATGACATTGATTTCATGGCTGAGTGATATTCCATTGTACATAAGGACCACAACTTCTTTATCCATTTTTCTCTTTCCTGGGATATTGAAGGTGGAATGAAGTGGAGGTCCTTGTCAACAGAGCAGCCCTAAACTTTGGGGTGCTTGTGTCTTGCTGATTTTTCATTTTCCCAATTTATACCCCCATGAGTGGAAGTGCCCTATGCTCTCTAAGCTGTGTTTTTTAGATGTTTCAGGACACACCGTACACTTCTCCAGAGTGGCTGTTGGCAATTTACATCCCGCCCATCAGTGTAGCAAGGCTCCCATTTCTCCATGGCCTGTCCTGCATTTCTGGTTTTGAGACTTTTTTCAGCATGGCCCTTTTGACCGATGGGTAGCGAGTCTTCTTTGTAGCGCTGATTTGCCTTTCCAGGTTGCTTGGTTGGCCAAAAAGGGCGTATGCGTTTTTTCCTGAATATATTCAGGAAAAAACGCATACGCCGTTTTTGGCCAAGGGCATCATTGTCAACATTTTGCCGCTTTTCATGTGCTTTAAAGGCGATTCGAATCTACCTCCTGAAATCTGTTTCCTGCAATTCTGCCTTGATTTCAAATCCTCTTCTTTGCCTTCCCTCAATATATTTGTGGACGAGAGTTATCATTTCTAACTCTGCAGGTTTGTGAATTGCAGTGCCCTGAAGCTCCATTTTACAACTCGCTTTTTTGGGAGCTGGCCGCAAAAGCGCAGGATGGCTTCAGGCCCTGTTCTGGTTCCGGGGGGCAGGCTGAGCCTGTGGTTAATTCTTCTTCCTGATGGGAAAATAGAGTGACCTGTGCCTGTCCCTACACCAAGAGCTAGTCTCTCATTGGTTCCAAGTCTTCCCGTTCATCCTCAGGACAAATTGCAACCTGTACGGAACAGGAGGTTAAAGGTGCTGATGCTCCAAGTAGGGAGATTGCTAGGAAAGCGGCTGGAATGGCGACCCCGGGCACAAGGAGAAGAGAAATGAGGTGCGTTTTAGAAACCTTTCCCCATCACATGGTGTACCATCTTTTTGTTTTCTCATGCATGTTTTCGATGTAGGAATATGCCCTTGAACCTGGAGATTTGGGACCCATGCGATGGGTACCACGCTGTATTACTTTAAAGGGTCTGCGTTTGCTCACCCAACCTCACCAAACCTCTCAGCCCCAAGAGTGTCCACCCTTATGTCTCATCCAGCTGTGGGTCTAGATATGGTCAATCCAGGTTGCATCACAGCCCCTGAACGCATTGTGTAAGAATTTCTCTCTCTTTCACTGTCTTTGTTTCATGGGTTTTTCAAAGTAATTTATTTTTATAATGGGGTTTAGCTGCTTTTCACTGCTGTGTTTATGCCGCTTTACACCCACTTGACACACTAACAGAGAGATATCAATACATAGGTTTTAAGATTATTACTAGTCAGATATATTCTTGTGCGGTGAATAGGGCGTGTTGAGACCAGTTCTCTGAGCAAGGAGTAGGTCTTGTCTATTACATATTGGGTTTATGGAACGGTATCTGATCTAATTTGAAACCCTTGTTTTATGTATCACCCCACCTCACCTTTCCCGTTAAGCAGTCATAGTGTGTTTTCTGCATGTGTGACTCTGTTCTGTTTTGTAATTCAGTTCAAGTGTAACGGTTTTGACATTCCCTCTATAAGTGATACCTTATGAGAAGTGTCCTTTTCTGTGTGACTTAGTTCACTTAGAATCGTCGTACCTAAATCCACTCATCATGCTGCTACTAGCCTTATGACATTGATTTCATGGCTGAGTGATATTCCATTGTACATAAGGACCACAACTTCTTTATCCATTTTTCTCTTTCCTGGGATATTGAAGGTGGAATGAAGTGGAGGTCCTTGTCAACAGAGCAGCCCTAAACTTTGGGGTGCTTGTGTCTTGCTGATTTTTCATTTTCCCAATTTATACCCCCATGAGTGGAAGTGCCCTATGCTCTCTAAGCTGTGTTTTTTAGATGTTTCAGGACACACCGTACACTTCTCCAGAGTGGCTGTTGGCAATTTACATCCCGCCCATCAGTGTAGCAAGGCTCCCATTTCTCCATGGCCTGTCCTGTATTTCTGGTTTTGAGACTTTTTTCAGCATGGCCCTTTTGAGCGATGGGTAGCGAGTCTTCTTTGTAGCCCTGATTTGCCTTTCCAGGTTGCTTGGTTGGCCAAAAAGGGCGTATGCGTTTTTTCCTGAATATATTCAGGAAAAAACGCATACGCCCTTTTTGGCCAAGGGCATCATTGTCAACGTTTTGCTGCTTTTCATGTGCTTTAAAGACGATTCGAATCTACCTCCTGAAATCTGTTTCCTGCAATTCTGCCTTGATTTCAAATCCTCTTCTTTGCCTTCCCTCAATATATTTGTGGACGAGAGTTATCACTTATAACTCTGCAGGTTTGTGAATTGCAGTGCCCTGAAGCTCCATTTTACAACTCGCTTTTTTGGGAGCTGGCCGCAAAAGCGCAGGATGGCTTCAGGCCCTGTTCTGGTTCCGGGGGGCAGGCTGAGCCTGTGGTTAATTCTTCTTCCTGATGGGAAAATAGAGTGACCTGTGCCTGTCCCTACACCAAGAGCTAGTCTCTCATTGGTTCCAAGTCTTCCCGTTCATCCTCAGGACAAATTGCAACCTGTACGGAACAGGAGGTTAAAGGTGCTGATGCTCCAAGTAGGGAGATTGCTAGGAAAGCGGCTGGAATGGCAACCCCGGGCACAAGGAGAAGAGAAATGAGGTGCGTTTTAGAAACCTTTCCCCATCACATGGTGTACCATCTTTTTGTTTTCTCATGCATGTTTTCGATGTAGGAATATGCCCTTGAACCTGGAGATTTGGGACCCATGCGATGGGTACCACGCTGTATTACTTTAAAGGGTCTGCGTTTGCTCACCCAACCTCACCAAACCTCTCAGCCCCAAGAGTGTCCACCCTTATGTCTCATCCAGCTGTGGGTCTAGATATGGTCAATCCAGGTTGCATCACAGCCCCTGAACGCATTGTGTAAGAATTTCTCTCTCTTTCACTGTCTTTCTTTCATGGGTTTTTCAAAGTAATTTATTTTTATAATGGGGTTTAGCTGCTTTTCACTGCTGTGCTTATGCCGCTTTCCACCCACTTGACACACTAACAGAGAGATATCAATACATAGGTTTTAAGATTATTACTAGTCAGATATATTCTTGTGCGGTGAATAGGGCGTGTTGAGTCCAGTTCTCTGAGCAAGGAGTAGGTCTTCTCTATTACATATTGGTTTTATGGAACGGTATCTGAGCTAATTTGAAACCCTTGTTTTATGTATCACCCCACCTCACCTTTCCCGTTAAGCAGCCATAGTGTGTTTTCTGCATGTGTGACTCTGTTCTGTTTTGTAATTCAGTTCAAGTGTAACGGTTTTTACATTCCCTCTATAAGTGATACCTTATGAGAAGTGTCCTTTTCTGTGTGACTTATTTCACTTAGAATCGTCGTACCTAAATCCACTCATCATGCTGCTACTAGCCTTATGACATTGATTTCCTGGCTGAGTGATATTCCGTTGTACATTAGGACCACAACTTCTTTATCCATTTTTCTCTTTCCTGGGATATTGAAGGTGGAATGAAGTGGAGGTCCTTGTCAACAGAGCAGCCCTAAACTTTGGGGTGCTTGTGTCTTGCTGATTTTTCATTTTCCCAATTTATACCCCCATGAGTGGAAGTGCCCTATGCTCTCTAAGCTGTGTGTTTTAGATGTTTCAGGACACACCGTACACTTCTCCAGAGTGGCTGTTGGCAATTTACATCCCGCCCATCAGTGTAGCAAGGCTCCCATTTCTCCATGGCCTGTCCTGTATTTCTGGTTTTGAGACTTTTTTCAGCATGGCCCTTTTGAGCGATGGGTAGCGAGTCTTCTTTGTAGCCCTGATTTGCCTTTCCAGGTTGCTTGGTTGGCCAAAAAGGGCGTATGCGTTTTTTCCTGAATATATTCAGGAAAAAACGCATACGCCCTTTTTGGCCAAGGGCATCATTGTCAACGTTTTGCCGCTTTTCATGTGCTTTAAAGGCGATTCGAATCTACCTCCTGAAATCTGTTTCCTGCAATTCTGCCTTGATTTCAAATCCTCTTCTTTGCCTTCCCTCCATATATTTGTGGACGAGAGTTATCACTTATAACTCTGCAGGTTTGTGAATTGCAGTGCCCTGAAGCTCCATTTTACAACTCGCTTTTTTGGGAGCTGGCCGCAAAAGCGCAGGATGGCTTCAGGCCCTGTTCTGGTTCCGGGGGGCAGGCTGAGCCTGTGGTTAATTCTTCTTCCTGATGGGAAAATAGAGTGACCTGTGCCTGTCCCTACACCAAGAGCTAGTCTCTCATTGGTTCCAAGTCTTCCCGTTCATCCTCAGGACAAATTGCAACCTGTACGGAACAGGAGGTTAAAGGTGCTGATGCTCCAAGTAGGGAGATTGCTAGGAAAGCGGCTGGAATGGCGACCCCGGGCACAAGGAGAAGAGAAATGAGGTGCGTTTTAGAAACCTTTCCCCATCACATGGTGTACCATCTTTTTGTTTTCTCATGCATGTTTTCGATGTAGGAATATGCCCTTGAACCTGGAGATTTGGGACCCATGCGATGGGTACCACGCTGTATTACTTTAAAGGGTCTGCGTTTGCTCACCCAACCTCACCAAACCTCTCAGCCCCAAGAGTGTCCACCCTTATGTCTCATCCAGCTGTGGGTCTAGATATGGTCAATCCAGGTTGCATCACAGCCCCTGAACGCATTGTGTAAGAATTTCTCTCTCTTTCACTGTCTTTGTTTCATGGGTTTTTCAAAGTAATTTATTTTTATAATGGGGTTTAGCTGCTTTTCACTGCTGTGTTTATGCCGCTTTACACCCACTTGACACACTAACAGAGAGATATCAATACATAGGTTTAAAGATTATTACTAGTCAGATATATTCTTGTGCGGTGAATAGGGCGTGTTGAGACCAGTTCTCTGAGCAAGGAGTAGGTCTTGTCTATTACATATTGGGTTTATGGAACGGTATCTGATCTAATTTGAAACCCTTGTTTTATGTATCACCCCACCTCACCTTTCCCGTTAAGCAGTCATAGTGTGTTTTCTGCATGTGTGACTCTGTTCTGTTTTGTAATTCAGTTCAAGTGTAACGGTTTTGACATTCCCTCTATAAGTGATACCTTATGAGAAGTGTCCTTTTCTGTGTGACTTAGTTCACTTAGAATCGTCGTACCTAAATCCACTCATCATGCTGCTACTAGCCTTATGACATTGATTTCATGGCTGAGTGATATTCCATTGTACATAAGGACCACAACTTCTTTATCCATTTTTCTCTTTCCTGGGATATTGAAGGTGGAATGAAGTGGAGGTCCTTGTCAACAGAGCAGCCCTAAACTTTGGGGTGCTTGTGTCTTGCTGATTTTTCATTTTCCCAATTTATACCCCCATGAGTGGAAGTGCCCTATGCTCTCTAAGCTGTGTTTTTTAGATGTTTCAGGACACACCGTACACTTCTCCAGAGTGGCTGTTGGCAATTTACATCCCGCCCATCAGTGTAGCAAGGCTCCCATTTCTCCATGGCCTGTCCTGCATTTCTGGTTTTGAGACTTTTTTCAGCATGGCCCTTTTGACCGATGGGTAGCGAGTCTTCTTTGTAGCGCTGATTTGCCTTTCCAGGTTGCTTGGTTGGCCAAAAAGGGCGTATGCGTTTTTTCCTGAATATATTCAGGAAAAAACGCATACGCCGTTTTTGGCCAAGGGCATCATTGTCAACATTTTGCCGCTTTTCATGTGCTTTAAAGGCGATTCGAATCTACCTCCTGAAATCTGTTTCCTGCAATTCTGCCTTGATTTCAAATCCTCTTCTTTGCCTTCCCTCAATATATTTGTGGACGAGAGTTATCATTTCTAACTCTGCAGGTTTGTGAATTGCAGTGCCCTGAAGCTCCATTTTACAACTCGCTTTTTTGGGAGCTGGCCGCAAAAGCGCAGGATGGCTTCAGGCCCTGTTCTGGTTCCGGGGGGCAGGCTGAGCCTGTGGTTAATTCTTCTTCCTGATGGGAAAATAGAGTGACCTGTGCCTGTCCCTACACCAAGAGCTAGTCCCTCATTGGTTCCAAGTCTTCCCGTTCATCCTCAGGACAAATTGCAACCTGTACGGAACAGGAGGTTAAAGGTGCTGATGCTCCAAGTAGGGAGATTGCTAGGAAAGCGGCTGGAATGGCGACCCCGGGCACAAGGAGAAGAGAAATGAGGTGCGTTTTAGAAACCTTTCCCCATCACATGGTGTACCATCTTTTTGTTTTCTCATGCATGTTTTCGATGTAGGAATATGCCCTTGAACCTGGAGATTTGGGACCCATGCGATGGGTACCACGCTGTATTACTTTAAAGGGTCTGCGTTTGCTCACCCAACCTCACCAAACCTCTCAGCCCCAAGAGTGTCCACCCTTATGTCTCATCCAGCTGTGGGTCTAGATATGGTCAATCCAGGTTGCATCACAGCCCCTGAACGCATTGTGTAAGAATTTCTCTCTCTTTCACTGTCTTTGTTTCATGGGTTTTTCAAAGTAATTTATTTTTATAATGGGGTTTAGCTGCTTTTCACTGCTGTGTTTATGCCGCTTTACACCCACTTGACACACTAACAGAGAGATATCAATACATAGGTTTTAAGATTATTACTAGTCAGATATATTCTTGTGCGGTGAATAGGGCGTGTTGAGACCAGTTCTCTGAGCAAGGAGTAGGTCTTGTCTATTACATATTGGGTTTATGGAACGGTATCTGATCTAATTTGAAACCCTTGTTTTATGTATCACCCCACCTCACCTTTCCCGTTAAGCAGTCATAGTGTGTTTTCTGCATGTGTGACTCTGTTCTGTTTTGTAATTCAGTTCAAGTGTAACGGTTTTGACATTCCCTCTATAAGTGATACCTTATGAGAAGTGTCCTTTTCTGTGTGACTTAGTTCACTTAGAATCGTCGTACCTAAATCCACTCATCATGCTGCTACTAGCCTTATGACATTGATTTCATGGCTGAGTGATATTCCATTGTACATAAGGACCACAACTTCTTTATCCATTTTTCTCTTTCCTGGGATATTGAAGGTGGAATGAAGTGGAGGTCCTTGTCAACAGAGCAGCCCTAAACTTTGGGGTGCTTGTGTCTTGCTGATTTTTCATTTTCCCAATTTATACCCCCATGAGTGGAAGTGCCCTATGCTCTCTAAGCTGTGTTTTTTAGATGTTTCAGGACACACCGTACACTTCTCCAGAGTGGCTGTTGGCAATTTACATCCCGCCCATCAGTGTAGCAAGGCTCCCATTTCTCCATGGCCTGTCCTGCATTTCTGGTTTTGAGACTTTTTTCAGCATGGCCCTTTTGACCGATGGGTAGCGAGTCTTCTTTGTAGCGCTGATTTGCCTTTCCAGGTTGCTTGGTTGGCCAAAAAGGGCGTATGCGTTTTTTCCTGAATATATTCAGGAAAAAACGCATACGCCGTTTTTGGCCAAGGGCATCATTGTCAACATTTTGCCGCTTTTCATGTGCTTTAAAGGCGATTCGAATCTACCTCCTGAAATCTGTTTCCTGCAATTCTGCCTTGATTTCAAATCCTCTTCTTTGCCTTCCCTCAATATATTTGTGGACGAGAGTTATCATTTCTAACTCTGCAGGTTTGTGAATTGCAGTGCCCTGAAGCTCCATTTTACAACTCGCTTTTTTGGGAGCTGGCCGCAAAAGCGCAGGATGGCTTCAGGCCCTGTTCTGGTTCTGGGGGGCAGGCTGAGCCTGTGGTTAATTCTTCTTCCTGATGGGAAAATAGAGTGACCTGTGCCTGTCCCTACACCAAGAGCTAGTCCCTCATTGGTTCCAAGTCTTCCCGTTCATCCTCAGGACAAATTGCAACCTGTACGGAACAGGAGGTTAAAGGTGCTGATGCTCCAAGTAGGGAGATTGCTAGGAAAGCGGCTGGAATGGCGACCCCGGGCACAAGGAGAAGAGAAATGAGGTGCGTTTTAGAAACCTTTCCCCATCACATGGTGTACCATCTTTTTGTTTTCTCATGCATGTTTTCGATGTAGGAATATGCCCTTGAACCTGGAGATTTGGGACCCATGCGATGGGTACCACGCTGTATTACTTTAAAGGGTCTGCGTTTGCTCACCCAACCTCACCAAACCTCTCAGCCCCAAGAGTGTCCACCCTTATGTCTCATCCAGCTGTGGGTCTAGATATGGTCAATCCAGGTTGCATCACAGCCCCTGAACGCATTGTGTAAGAATTTCTCTCTCTTTCACTGTCTTTGTTTCATGGGTTTTTCAAAGTAATTTATTTTTATAATGGGGTTTAGCTGCTTTTCACTGCTGTGTTTATGCCGCTTTACACCCACTTGACACACTAACAGAGAGATATCAATACATAGGTTTTAAGATTATTACTAGTCAGATATATTCTTGTGCGGTGAATAGGGCGTGTTGAGACCAGTTCTCTGAGCAAGGAGTAGGTCTTGTCTATTACATATTGGGTTTATGGAACGGTATCTGATCTAATTTGAAACCCTTGTTTTATGTATCACCCCACCTCACCTTTCCCGTTAAGCAGTCATAGTGTGTTTTCTGCATGTGTGACTCTGTTCTGTTTTGTAATTCAGTTCAAGTGTAACGGTTTTGACATTCCCTCTATAAGTGATACCTTATGAGAAGTGTCCTTTTCTGTGTGACTTAGTTCACTTAGAATCGTCGTACCTAAATCCACTCATCATGCTGCTACTAGCCTTATGACATTGATTTCATGGCTGAGTGATATTCCATTGTACATAAGGACCACAACTTCTTTATCCATTTTTCTCTTTCCTGGGATATTGAAGGTGGAATGAAGTGGAGGTCCTTGTCAACAGAGCAGCCCTAAACTTTGGGGTGCTTGTGTCTTGCTGATTTTTCATTTTCCCAATTTATACCCCCATGAGTGGAAGTGCCCTATGCTCTCTAAGCTGTGTTTTTTAGATGTTTCAGGACACACCGTACACTTCTCCAGAGTGGCTGTTGGCAATTTACATCCCGCCCATCAGTGTAGCAAGGCTCCCATTTCTCCATGGCCTGTCCTGCATTTCTGGTTTTGAGACTTTTTTCAGCATGGCCCTTTTGAACGATGGGTAGCGAGTCTTCTTTGTAGCGCTGATTTGCCTTTCCAGGTTGCTTGGTTGGCCAAAAAGGGCGTATGCGTTTTTTCCTGAATATATTCAGGAAAAAACGCATACGCCGTTTTTGGCCAAGGGCATCATTGTCAACATTTTGCCGCTTTTCATGTGCTTTAAAGGCGATTCGAATCTACCTCCTGAAATCTGTTTCCTGCAATTCTGCCTTGATTTCAAATCCTCTTCTTTGCCTTCCCTCAATATATTTGTGGACGAGAGTTATCATTTCTAACTCTGCAGGTTTGTGAATTGCAGTGCCCTGAAGCTCCATTTTACAACTCGCTTTTTTGGGAGCTGGCCGCAAAAGCGCAGGATGGCTTCAGGCCCTGTTCTGGTTCCGGGGGGCAGGCTGAGCCTGTGGTTAATTCTTCTTCCTGATGGGAAAATAGAGTGACCTGTGCCTGTCCCTACACCAAGAGCTAGTCCCTCATTGGTTCCAAGTCTTCCCGTTCATCCTCAGGACAAATTGCAACCTGTACGGAACAGGAGGTTAAAGGTGCTGATGCTCCAAGTAGGGAGATTGCTAGGAAAGCGGCTGGAATGGCGACCCCGGGCACAAGGAGAAGAGAAATGAGGTGCGTTTTAGAAACCTTTCCCCATCACATGGTGTACCATCTTTTTGTTTTCTCATGCATGTTTTCGATGTAGGAATATGCCCTTGAACCTGGAGATTTGGGACCCATGCGATGGGTACCACGCTGTATTACTTTAAAGGGTCTGCGTTTGCTCACCCAACCTCACCAAACCTCTCAGCCCCAAGAGTGTCCACCCTTATGTCTCATCCAGCTGTGGGTCTAGATATGGTCAATCCAGGTTGCATCACAGCCCCTGAACGCATTGTGTAAGAATTTCTCTCTCTTTCACTGTCTTTGTTTCATGGGTTTTTCAAAGTAATTTATTTTTATAATGGGGTTTAGCTGCTTTTCACTGCTGTGTTTATGCCGCTTTACACCCACTTGACACACTAACAGAGAGATATCAATACATAGGTTTTAAGATTATTACTAGTCAGATATATTCTTGTGCGGTGAATAGGGCGTGTTGAGACCAGTTCTCTGAGCAAGGAGTAGGTCTTGTCTATTACATATTGGGTTTATGGAACGGTATCTGATCTAATTTGAAACCCTTGTTTTATGTATCACCCCACCTCACCTTTCCCGTTAAGCAGTCATAGTGTGTTTTCTGCATGTGTGACTCTGTTCTGTTTTGTAATTCAGTTCAAGTGTAACGGTTTTTACATTCCCTCTATAAGTGATACCTTATGAGAAGTGTCCTTTTCTGTGTGACTTAGTTCACTTAGAATCGTCGTACCTAAATCCACTCATCATGCTGCTACTAGCCTTATGACATTGATTTCATGGCTGAGTGATATTCCATTGTACATAAGGACCACAACTTCTTTATCCATTTTTCTCTTTCCTGGGATATTGAAGGTGGAATGAAGTGGAGGTCCTTGTCAACAGAGCAGCCCTAAACTTTGGGGTGCTTGTGTCTTGCTGATTTTTCATTTTCCCAATTTATACCCCCATGAGTGGAAGTGCCCTATGCTCTCTAAGCTGTGTTTTTTAGATGTTTCAGGACACACCGTACACTTCTCCAGAGTGGCTGTTGGCAATTTACATCCCGCCCATCAGTGTAGCAAGGCTCCCATTTCTCCATGGCCTGTCCTGCATTTCTGGTTTTGAGACTTTTTTCAGCATGGCCCTTTTGACCGATGGGTAGCGAGTCTTCTTTGTAGCGCTGATTTGCCTTTCCAGGTTGCTTGGTTGGCCAAAAAGGGCGTATGCGTTTTTTCCTGAATATATTCAGGAAAAAACGCATACGCCGTTTTTGGCCAAGGGCATCATTGTCAACATTTTGCCGCTTTTCATGTGCTTTAAAGGCGATTCGAATCTACCTCCTGAAATCTGTTTCCTGCAATTCTGCCTTGATTTCAAATCCTCTTCTTTGCCTTCCCTCAATATATTTGTGGACGAGAGTTATCATTTCTAACTCTGCAGGTTTGTGAATTGCAGTGCCCTGAAGCTCCATTTTACAACTCGCTTTTTTGGGAGCTGGCCGCAAAAGCGCAGGATGGCTTCAGGCCCTGTTCTGGTTCCGGGGGGCAGGCTGAGCCTGTGGTTAATTCTTCTTCCTGATGGGAAAATAGAGTGACCTGTGCCTGTCCCTACACCAAGAGCTAGTCCCTCATTGGTTCCAAGTCTTCCCGTTCATCCTCAGGACAAATTGCAACCTGTACGGAACAGGAGGTTAAAGGTGCTGATGCTCCAAGTAGGGAGATTGCTAGGAAAGCGGCTGGAATGGCGACCCCGGGCACAAGGAGAAGAGAAATGAGGTGCGTTTTAGAAACCTTTCCCCATCACATGGTGTACCATCTTTTTGTTTTCTCATGCATGTTTTCGATGTAGGAATATGCCCTTGAACCTGGAGATTTGGGACCCATGCGATGGGTACCACGCTGTATTACTTTAAAGGGTCTGCGTTTGCTCACCCAACCTCACCAAACCTCTCAGCCCCAAGAGTGTCCACCCTTATGTCTCATCCAGCTGTGGGTCTAGATATGGTCAATCCAGGTTGCATCACAGCCCCTGAACGCATTGTGTAAGAATTTCTCTCTCTTTCACTGTCTTTGTTTCATGGGTTTTTCAAAGTAATTTATTTTTATAATGGGGTTTAGCTGCTTTTCACTGCTGTGTTTATGCCGCTTTACACCCACTTGACACACTAACAGAGAGATATCAATACATAGGTTTTAAGATTATTACTAGTCAGATATATTCTTGTGCGGTGAATAGGGCGTGTTGAGACCAGTTCTCTGAGCAAGGAGTAGGTCTTGTCTATTACATATTGGGTTTATGGAACGGTATCTGATCTAATTTGAAACCCTTGTTTTATGTATCACCCCACCTCACCTTTCCCGTTAAGCAGTCATAGTGTGTTTTCTGCATGTGTGACTCTGTTCTGTTTTGTAATTCAGTTCAAGTGTAACGGTTTTGACATTCCCTCTATAAGTGATACCTTATGAGAAGTGTCCTTTTCTGTGTGACTTAGTTCACTTAGAATCGTCGTACCTAAATCCACTCATCATGCTGCTACTAGCCTTATGACATTGATTTCATGGCTGAGTGATATTCCATTGTACATAAGGACCACAACTTCTTTATCCATTTTTCTCTTTCCTGGGATATTGAAGGTGGAATGAAGTGGAGGTCCTTGTCAACAGAGCAGCCCTAAACTTTGGGGTGCTTGTGTCTTGCTGATTTTTCATTTTCCCAATTTATACCCCCATGAGTGGAAGTGCCCTATGCTCTCTAAGCTGTGTTTTTTAGATGTTTCAGGACACACAGTACACTTCTCCAGAGTGGCTGTTGGCAATTTACATCCCGCCCATCAGTGTAGCAAGGCTCCCATTTCTCCATGGCCTGTCCTGCATTTCTGGTTTTGAGACTTTTTTCAGCATGGCCCTTTTGACCGATGGGTAGCGAGTCTTCTTTGTAGCGCTGATTTGCCTTTCCAGGTTGCTTGGTTGGCCAAAAAGGGCGTATGCGTTTTTTCCTGAATATATTCAGGAAAAAACGCATACGCCCTTTTTGGCCAAGGGCATCATTGTCAACATTTTGCCGCTTTTCATGTGCTTTAAAGGCGATTCGAATCTACCTCCTGAAATCTGTTTCCTGCAATTCTGCCTTGATTTCAAATCCTCTTCTTTGCCTTCCCTCAATATATTTGTGGACGAGAGTTATCATTTCTAACTCTGCAGGTTTGTGAATTGCAGTGCCCTGAAGCTCCATTTTACAACTCGCTTTTTTGGGAGCTGGCCGCAAAAGCGCAGGATGGCTTCAGGCCCTGTTCTGGTTCCGGGGGGCAGGCTGAGCCTGTGGTTAATTCTTCTTCCTGATGGGAAAATAGAGTGACCTGTGCCTGTCCCTACACCAAGAGCTAGTCTCTCATTGGTTCCAAGTCTTCCCGTTCATCCTCAGGACAAATTGCAACCTGTACGGAACAGGAGGTTAAAGGTGCTGATGCTCCAAGTAGGGAGATTGCTAGGAAAGCGGCTGGAATGGCGACCCCGGGCACAAGGAGAAGAGAAATGAGGTGCGTTTTAGAAACCTTTCCCCATCACATGGTGTACCATCTTTTTGTTTTCTCATGCATGTTTTCGATGTAGGAATATGCCCTTGAACCTGGAGATTTGGGACCCATGCGATGGGTACCACGCTGTATTACTTTAAAGGGTCTGCGTTTGCTCACCCAACCTCACCAAACCTCTCAGCCCCAAGAGTGTCCACCCTTATGTCTCATCCAGCTGTGGGTCTAGATATGGTCAATCCAGGTTGCATCACAGCCCCTGAACGCATTGTGTAAGAATTTCTCTCTCTTTCACTGTCTTTGTTTCATGGGTTTTTCAAAGTAATTTATTTTTATAATGGGGTTTAGCTGCTTTTCACTGCTGTGTTTATGCCGCTTTACACCCACTTGACACACTAACAGAGAGATATCAATACATAGGTTTTAAGATTATTACTAGTCAGATATATTCTTGTGCGGTGAATAGGGCGTGTTGAGACCAGTTCTCTGAGCAAGGAGTAGGTCTTGTCTATTACATATTGGGTTTATGGAACGGTATCTGATCTAATTTGAAACCCTTGTTTTATGTATCACCCCACCTCACCTTTCCCGTTAAGCAGTCATAGTGTGTTTTCTGCATGTGTGACTCTGTTCTGTTTTGTAATTCAGTTCAAGTGTAACGGTTTTTACATTCCCTCTATAAGTGATACCTTATGAGAAGTGTCCTTTTCTGTGTGACTTAGTTCACTTAGAATCGTCGTACCTAAATCCACTCATCATGCTGCTACTAGCCTTATGACATTGATTTCATGGCTGAGTGATATTCCATTGTACATAAGGACCACAACTTCTTTATCCATTTTTCTCTTTCCTGGGATATTGAAGGTGGAATGAAGTGGAGGTCCTTGTCAACAGAGCAGCCCTAAACTTTGGGGTGCTTGTGTCTTGCTGATTTTTCATTTTCCCAATTTATACCCCCATGAGTGGAAGTGCCCTATGCTCTCTAAGCTGTGTTTTTTAGATGTTTCAGGACACACCGTACACTTCTCCAGAGTGGCTGTTGGCAATTTACATCCCGCCCATCAGTGTAGCAAGGCTCCCATTTCTCCATGGCCTGTCCTGCATTTCTGGTTTTGAGACTTTTTTCAGCATGGCCCTTTTGACCGATGGGTAGCGAGTCTTCTTTGTAGCGCTGATTTGCCTTTCCAGGTTGCTTGGTTGGCCAAAAAGGGCGTATGCGTTTTTTCCTGAATATATTCAGGAAAAAACGCATACGCCGTTTTTGGCCAAGGGCATCATTGTCAACATTTTGCCGCTTTTCATGTGCTTTAAAGGCGATTCGAATCTACCTCCTGAAATCTGTTTCCTGCAATTCTGCCTTGATTTCAAATCCTCTTCTTTGCCTTCCCTCAATATATTTGTGGACGAGAGTTATCATTTCTAACTCTGCAGGTTTGTGAATTGCAGTGCCCTGAAGCTCCATTTTACAACTCGCTTTTTTGGGAGCTGGCCGCAAAAGCGCAGGATGGCTTCAGGCCCTGTTCTGGTTCCGGGGGGCAGGCTGAGCCTGTGGTTAATTCTTCTTCCTGATGGGAAAATAGAGTGACCTGTGCCTGTCCCTACACCAAGAGCTAGTCCCTCATTGGTTCCAAGTCTTCCCGTTCATCCTCAGGACAAATTGCAACCTGTACGGAACAGGAGGTTAAAGGTGCTGATGCTCCAAGTAGGGAGATTGCTAGGAAAGCGGCTGGAATGGCGACCCCGGGCACAAGGAGAAGAGAAATGAGGTGCGTTTTAGAAACCTTTCCCCATCACATGGTGTACCATCTTTTTGTTTTCTCATGCATGTTTTCGATGTAGGAATATGCCCTTGAACCTGGAGATTTGGGACCCATGCGATGGGTACCACGCTGTATTACTTTAAAGGGTCTGCGTTTGCTCACCCAACCTCACCAAACCTCTCAGCCCCAAGAGTGTCCACCCTTATGTCTCATCCAGCTGTGGGTCTAGATATGGTCAATCCAGGTTGCATCACAGCCCCTGAACGCATTGTGTAAGAATTTCTCTCTCTTTCACTGTCTTTGTTTCATGGGTTTTTCAAAGTAATTTATTTTTATAATGGGGTTTAGCTGCTTTTCACTGCTGTGTTTATGCCGCTTTACACCCACTTGACACACTAACAGAGAGATATCAATACATAGGTTTTAAGATTATTACTAGTCAGATATATTCTTGTGCGGTGAATAGGGCGTGTTGAGACCAGTTCTCTGAGCAAGGAGTAGGTCTTGTCTATTACATATTGGGTTTATGGAACGGTATCTGATCTAATTTGAAACCCTTGTTTTATGTATCACCCCACCTCACCTTTCCCGTTAAGCAGTCATAGTGTGTTTTCTGCATGTGTGACTCTGTTCTGTTTTGTAATTCAGTTCAAGTGTAACGGTTTTGACATTCCCTCTATAAGTGATACCTTATGAGAAGTGTCCTTTTCTGTGTGACTTAGTTCACTTAGAATCGTCGTACCTAAATCCACTCATCATGCTGCTACTAGCCTTATGACATTGATTTCATGGCTGAGTGATATTCCATTGTACATAAGGACCACAACTTCTTTATCCATTTTTCTCTTTCCTGGGATATTGAAGGTGGAATGAAGTGGAGGTCCTTGTCAACAGAGCAGCCCTAAACTTTGGGGTGCTTGTGTCTTGCTGATTTTTCATTTTCCCAATTTATACCCCCATGAGTGGAAGTGCCCTATGCTCTCTAAGCTGTGTTTTTTAGATGTTTCAGGACACACCGTACACTTCTCCAGAGTGGCTGTTGGCAATTTACATCCCGCCCATCAGTGTAGCAAGGCTCCCATTTCTCCATGGCCTGTCCTGCATTTCTGGTTTTGAGACTTTTTTCAGCATGGCCCTTTTGACCGATGGGTAGCGAGTCTTCTTTGTAGCGCTGATTTGCCTTTCCAGGTTGCTTGGTTGGCCAAAAAGGGCGTATGCGTTTTTTCCTGAATATATTCAGGAAAAAACGCATACGCCCTTTTTGGCCAAGGGCATCATTGTCAACATTTTGCCGCTTTTCATGTGCTTTAAAGGCGATTCGAATCTACCTCCTGAAATCTGTTTCCTGCAATTCTGCCTTGATTTCAAATCCTCTTCTTTGCCTTCCCTCAATATATTTGTGGACGAGAGTTATCATTTCTAACTCTGCAGGTTTGTGAATTGCAGTGCCCTGAAGCTCCATTTTACAACTCGCTTTTTTGGGAGCTGGCCGCAAAAGCGCAGGATGGCTTCAGGCCCTGTTCTGGTTCCGGGGGGCAGGCTGAGCCTGTGGTTAATTCTTCTTCCTGATGGGAAAATAGAGTGACCTGTGCCTGTCCCTACACCAAGAGCTAGTCTCTCATTGGTTCCAAGTCTTCCCGTTCATCCTCAGGACAAATTGCAACCTGTACGGAACAGGAGGTTAAAGGTGCTGATGCTCCAAGTAGGGAGATTGCTAGGAAAGCGGCTGGAATGGCGACCCCGGGCACAAGGAGAAGAGAAATGAGGTGCGTTTTAGAAACCTTTCCCCATCACATGGTGTACCATCTTTTTGTTTTCTCATGCATGTTTTCGATGTAGGAATATGCCCTTGAACCTGGAGATTTGGGACCCATGCGATGGGTACCACGCTGTATTACTTTAAAGGGTCTGCGTTTGCTCACCCAACCTCACCAAACCTCTCAGCCCCAAGAGTGTCCACCCTTATGTCTCATCCAGCTGTGGGTCTAGATATGGTCAATCCAGGTTGCATCACAGCCCCTGAACGCATTGTGTAAGAATTTCTCTCTCTTTCACTGTCTTTGTTTCATGGGTTTTTCAAAGTAATTTATTTTTATAATGGGGTTTAGCTGCTTTTCACTGCTGTGTTTATGCCGCTTTACACCCACTTGACACACTAACAGAGAGATATCAATACATAGGTTTTAAGATTATTACTAGTCAGATATATTCTTGTGCGGTGAATAGGGCGTGTTGAGTCCAGTTCTCTGAGCAAGGAGTAGGTCTTGTCTATTACATATTGGTTTTATGGAACGGTATCTGAGCTAATTTGAAACCCTTGTTTTATGTATCACCCCACCTCACCTTTCCCGTTAAGCAGTCATAGTGTGTTTCCTGCATGTGTGACTCTGTTCTGTTTTGTAATTCAGTTCAAGTGTAACGGTTTTTACATTCCCTCTATAAGTGATACCTTATGAGAAGTGTCCTTTTCTGTGTGACTTATTTCACTTAGAATCGTCGTACCTAAATCCACTCATCATGCTGCTACTAGCCTTATGACATTGATTTCCTGGCTGAGTGATATTCCATTGTACATTAGGACCACAACTTCTTTATCCATTTTTCTCTTTCCTGGGATATTGAAGGTGGAATGAAGTGGAGGTCCTTGTCAACAGAGCAGCCCTAAACTTTGGGGTGCTTGTGTCTTGCTGATTTTTCATTTTCCCAATTTATACCCCCATGAGTGGAAGTGCCCTATGCTCTCTAAGCTGTGTTTTTTAGATGTTTCAGGACACACCGTACACTTCTCCAGAGTGGCTGTTGGCAATTTACATCCCGCCCATCAGTGTAGCAAGGCTCCCATTTCTCCATGGCCTGTCCTGTATTTCTGGTTTTGAGACTTTTTTCAGCATGGCCCTTTTGAGCGATGGGTAGCGAGTCTTCTTTGTAGCCCTGATTTGCCTTTCCAGGTTGCTTGGTTGGCCAAAAAGGGCGTATGCGTTTTTTCCTGAATATATTCAGGAAAAAACGCATACGCCCTTTTTGGCCAAGGGCATCATTGTCAACGTTTTGCTGCTTTTCATGTGCTTTAAAGACGATTCGAATCTACCTCCTGAAATCTGTTTCCTGCAATTCTGCCTTGATTTCAAATCCTCTTCTTTGCCTTCCCTCAATATATTTGTGGACGAGAGTTATCACTTATAACTCTGCAGGTTTGTGAATTGCAGTGCCCTGAAGCTCCATTTTACAACTCGCTTTTTTGGGAGCTGGCCGCAAAAGCGCAGGATGGCTTCAGGCCCTGTTCTGGTTCCGGGGGGCAGGCTGAGCCTGTGGTTAATTCTTCTTCCTGATGGGAAAATAGAGTGACCTGTGCCTGTCCCTACACCAAGAGCTAGTCTCTCATTGGTTCCAAGTCTTCCCGTTCATCCTCAGGACAAATTGCAACCTGTACGGAACAGGAGGTTAAAGGTGCTGATGCTCCAAGTAGGGAGATTGCTAGGAAAGCGGCTGGAATGGCAACCCCGGGCACAAGGAGAAGAGAAATGAGGTGCGTTTTAGAAACCTTTCCCCATCACATGGTGTACCATCTTTTTGTTTTCTCATGCATGTTTTCGATGTAGGAATATGCCCTTGAACCTGGAGATTTGGGACCCATGCGATGGGTACCACGCTGTATTACTTTAAAGGGTCTGCGTTTGCTCACCCAACCTCACCAAACCTCTCAGCCCCAAGAGTGTCCACCCTTATGTCTCATCCAGCTGTGGGTCTAGATATGGTCAATCCAGGTTGCATCACAGCCCCTGAACGCATTGTGTAAGAATTTCTCTCTCTTTCACTGTCTTTCTTTCATGGGTTTTTCAAAGTAATTTATTTTTATAATGGGGTTTAGCTGCTTTTCACTGCTGTGTTTATGCCGCTTTACACCCACTTGACACACTAACAGAGAGATATCAATACATAGGTTTTAAGATTATTACTAGTCAGATATATTCTTGTGCGGTGAATAGGGCGTGTTGAGACCAGTTCTCTGAGCAAGGAGTAGGTCTTGTCTATTACATATTGGGTTTATGGAACGGTATCTGATCTAATTTGAAACCCTTGTTTTATGTATCACCCCACCTCACCTTTCCCGTTAAGCAGTCATAGTGTGTTTTCTGCATGTGTGACTCTGTTCTGTTTTGTAATTCAGTTCAAGTGTAACGGTTTTGACATTCCCTCTATAAGTGATACCTTATGAGAAGTGTCCTTTTCTGTGTGACTTAGTTCACTTAGAATCGTCGTACCTAAATCCACTCATCATGCTGCTACTAGCCTTATGACATTGATTTCATGGCTGAGTGATATTCCATTGTACATAAGGACCACAACTTCTTTATCCATTTTTCTCTTTCCTGGGATATTGAAGGTGGAATGAAGTGGAGGTCCTTGTCAACAGAGCAGCCCTAAACTTTGGGGTGCTTGTGTCTTGCTGATTTTTCATTTTCCCAATTTATACCCCCATGAGTGGAAGTGCCCTATGCTCTCTAAGCTGTGTTTTTTAGATGTTTCAGGACACACCGTACACTTCTCCAGAGTGGCTGTTGGCAATTTACATCCCGCCCATCAGTGTAGCAAGGCTCCCATTTCTCCATGGCCTGTCCTGCATTTCTGGTTTTGAGACTTTTTTCAGCATGGCCCTTTTGACCGATGGGTAGCGAGTCTTCTTTGTAGCGCTGATTTGCCTTTCCAGGTTGCTTGGTTGGCCAAAAAGGGCGTATGCGTTTTTTCCTGAATATATTCAGGAAAAAACGCATACGCCCTTTTTGGCCAAGGGCATCATTGTCAACATTTTGCCGCTTTTCATGTGCTTTAAAGGCGATTCGAATCTACCTCCTGAAATCTGTTTCCTGCAATTCTGCCTTGATTTCAAATCCTCTTCTTTGCCTTCCCTCAATATATTTGTGGACGAGAGTTATCATTTCTAACTCTGCAGGTTTGTGAATTGCAGTGCCCTGAAGCTCCATTTTACAACTCGCTTTTTTGGGAGCTGGCCGCAAAAGCGCAGGATGGCTTCAGGCCCTGTTCTGGTTCCGGGGGGCAGGCTGAGCCTGTGGTTAATTCTTCTTCCTGATGGGAAAATAGAGTGACCTGTGCCTGTCCCTACACCAAGAGCTAGTCTCTCATTGGTTCCAAGTCTTCCCGTTCATCCTCAGGACAAATTGCAACCTGTACGGAACAGGAGGTTAAAGGTGCTGATGCTCCAAGTAGGGAGATTGCTAGGAAAGCGGCTGGAATGGCGACCCCGGGCACAAGGAGAAGAGAAATGAGGTGCGTTTTAGAAACCTTTCCCCATCACATGGTGTACCATCTTTTTGTTTTCTCATGCATGTTTTCGATGTAGGAATATGCCCTTGAACCTGGAGATTTGGGACCCATGCGATGGGTACCACGCTGTATTACTTTAAAGGGTCTGCGTTTGCTCACCCAACCTCACCAAACCTCTCAGCCCCAAGAGTGTCCACCCTTATGTCTCATCCAGCTGTGGGTCTAGATATGGTCAATCCAGGTTGCATCACAGCCCCTGAACGCATTGTGTAAGAATTTCTCTCTCTTTCACTGTCTTTGTTTCATGGGTTTTTCAAAGTAATTTATTTTTATAATGGGGTTTAGCTGCTTTTCACTGCTGTGTTTATGCCGCTTTACACCCACTTGACACACTAACAGAGAGATATCAATACATAGGTTTTAAGATTATTACTAGTCAGATATATTCTTGTGCGGTGAATAGGGCGTGTTGAGTCCAGTTCTCTGAGCAAGGAGTAGGTCTTGTCTATTACATATTGGTTTTATGGAACGGTATCTGAGCTAATTTGAAACCCTTGTTTTATGTATCACCCCACCTCACCTTTCCCGTTAAGCAGTCATAGTGTGTTTCCTGCATGTGTGACTCTGTTCTGTTTTGTAATTCAGTTCAAGTGTAACGGTTTTTACATTCCCTCTATAAGTGATACCTTATGAGAAGTGTCCTTTTCTGTGTGACTTATTTCACTTAGAATCGTCGTACCTAAATCCACTCATCATGCTGCTACTAGCCTTATGACATTGATTTCCTGGCTGAGTGATATTCCATTGTACATTAGGACCACAACTTCTTTATCCATTTTTCTCTTTCCTGGGATATTGAAGGTGGAATGAAGTGGAGGTCCTTGTCAACAGAGCAGCCCTAAACTTTGGGGTGCTTGTGTCTTGCTGATTTTTCATTTTCCCAATTTATACCCCCATGAGTGGAAGTGCCCTATGCTCTCTAAGCTGTGTTTTTTAGATGTTTCAGGACACACCGTACACTTCTCCAGAGTGGCTGTTGGCAATTTACATCCCGCCCATCAGTGTAGCAAGGCTCCCATTTCTCCATGGCCTGTCCTGTATTTCTGGTTTTGAGACTTTTTTCAGCATGGCCCTTTTGAGCGATGGGTAGCGAGTCTTCTTTGTAGCCCTGATTTGCCTTTCCAGGTTGCTTGGTTGGCCAAAAAGGGCGTATGCGTTTTTTCCTGAATATATTCAGGAAAAAACGCATACGCCCTTTTTGGCCAAGGGCATCATTGTCAACGTTTTGCTGCTTTTCATGTGCTTTAAAGACGATTCGAATCTACCTCCTGAAATCTGTTTCCTGCAATTCTGCCTTGATTTCAAATCCTCTTCTTTGCCTTCCCTCAATATATTTGTGGACGAGAGTTATCACTTATAACTCTGCAGGTTTGTGAATTGCAGTGCCCTGAAGCTCCATTTTACAACTCGCTTTTTTGGGAGCTGGCCGCAAAAGCGCAGGATGGCTTCAGGCCCTGTTCTGGTTCCGGGGGGCAGGCTGAGCCTGTGGTTAATTCTTCTTCCTGATGGGAAAATAGAGTGACCTGTGCCTGTCCCTACACCAAGAGCTAGTCTCTCATTGGTTCCAAGTCTTCCCGTTCATCCTCAGGACAAATTGCAACCTGTACGGAACAGGAGGTTAAAGGTGCTGATGCTCCAAGTAGGGAGATTGCTAGGAAAGCGGCTGGAATGGCAACCCCGGGCACAAGGAGAAGAGAAATGAGGTGCGTTTTAGAAACCTTTCCCCATCACATGGTGTACCATCTTTTTGTTTTCTCATGCATGTTTTCGATGTAGGAATATGCCCTTGAACCTGGAGATTTGGGACCCATGCGATGGGTACCACGCTGTATTACTTTAAAGGGTCTGCGTTTGCTCACCCAACCTCACCAAACCTCTCAGCCCCAAGAGTGTCCACCCTTATGTCTCATCCAGCTGTGGGTCTAGATATGGTCAATCCAGGTTGCATCACAGCCCCTGAACGCATTGTGTAAGAATTTCTCTCTCTTTCACTGTCTTTGTTTCATGGGTTTTTCAAAGTAATTTATTTTTATAATGGGGTTTAGCTGCTTTTCACTGCTGTGTTTATGCCGCTTTACACCCACTTGACACACTAACAGAGAGATATCAATACATAGGTTTTAAGATTATTACTAGTCAGATATATTCTTGTGCGGTGAATAGGGCGTGTTGAGACCAGTTCTCTGAGCAAGGAGTAGGTCTTGTCTATTACATATTGGGTTTATGGAACGGTATCTGATCTAATTTGAAACCCTTGTTTTATGTATCACCCCACCTCACCTTTCCCGTTAAGCAGTCATAGTGTGTTTTCTGCATGTGTGACTCTGTTCTGTTTTGTAATTCAGTTCAAGTGTAACGGTTTTGACATTCCCTCTATAAGTGATACCTTATGAGAAGTGTCCTTTTCTGTGTGACTTAGTTCACTTAGAATCGTCGTACCTAAATCCACTCATCATGCTGCTACTAGCCTTATGACATTGATTTCATGGCTGAGTGATATTCCATTGTACATAAGGACCACAACTTCTTTATCCATTTTTCTCTTTCCTGGGATATTGAAGGTGGAATGAAGTGGAGGTCCTTGTCAACAGAGCAGCCCTAAACTTTGGGGTGCTTGTGTCTTGCTGATTTTTCATTTTCCCAATTTATACCCCCATGAGTGGAAGTGCCCTATGCTCTCTAAGCTGTGTTTTTTAGATGTTTCAGGACACACCGTACACTTCTCCAGAGTGGCTGTTGGCAATTTACATCCCGCCCATCAGTGTAGCAAGGCTCCCATTTCTCCATGGCCTGTCCTGCATTTCTGGTTTTGAGACTTTTTTCAGCATGGCCCTTTTGACCGATGGGTAGCGAGTCTTCTTTGTAGCGCTGATTTGCCTTTCCAGGTTGCTTGGTTGGCCAAAAAGGGCGTATGCGTTTTTTCCTGAATATATTCAGGAAAAAACGCATACGCCGTTTTTGGCCAAGGGCATCATTGTCAACATTTTGCCGCTTTTCATGTGCTTTAAAGGCGATTCGAATCTACCTCCTGAAATCTGTTTCCTGCAATTCTGCCTTGATTTCAAATCCTCTTCTTTGCCTTCCCTCAATATATTTGTGGACGAGAGTTATCATTTCTAACTCTGCAGGTTTGTGAATTGCAGTGCCCTGAAGCTCCATTTTACAACTCGCTTTTTTGGGAGCTGGCCGCAAAAGCGCAGGATGGCTTCAGGCCCTGTTCTGGTTCCGGGGGGCAGGCTGAGCCTGTGGTTAATTCTTCTTCCTGATGGGAAAATAGAGTGACCTGTGCCTGTCCCTACACCAAGAGCTAGTCCCTCATTGGTTCCAAGTCTTCCCGTTCATCCTCAGGACAAATTGCAACCTGTACGGAACAGGAGGTTAAAGGTGCTGATGCTCCAAGTAGGGAGATTGCTAGGAAAGCGGCTGGAATGGCGACCCCGGGCACAAGGAGAAGAGAAATGAGGTGCGTTTTAGAAACCTTTCCCCATCACATGGTGTACCATCTTTTTGTTTTCTCATGCATGTTTTCGATGTAGGAATATGCCCTTGAACCTGGAGATTTGGGACCCATGCGATGGGTACCACGCTGTATTACTTTAAAGGGTCTGCGTTTGCTCACCCAACCTCACCAAACCTCTCAGCCCCAAGAGTGTCCACCCTTATGTCTCATCCAGCTGTGGGTCTAGATATGGTCAATCCAGGTTGCATCACAGCCCCTGAACGCATTGTGTAAGAATTTCTCTCTCTTTCACTGTCTTTGTTTCATGGGTTTTTCAAAGTAATTTATTTTTATAATGGGGTTTAGCTGCTTTTCACTGCTGTGTTTATGCCGCTTTACACCCACTTGACACACTAACAGAGAGATATCAATACATAGGTTTTAAGATTATTACTAGTCAGATATATTCTTGTGCGGTGAATAGGGCGTGTTGAGACCAGTTCTCTGAGCAAGGAGTAGGTCTTGTCTATTACATATTGGGTTTATGGAACGGTATCTGATCTAATTTGAAACCCTTGTTTTATGTATCACCCCACCTCACCTTTCCCGTTAAGCAGTCATAGTGTGTTTTCTGCATGTGTGACTCTGTTCTGTTTTGTAATTCAGTTCAAGTGTAACGGTTTTGACATTCCCTCTATAAGTGATACCTTATGAGAAGTGTCCTTTTCTGTGTGACTTAGTTCACTTAGAATCGTCGTACCTAAATCCACTCATCATGCTGCTACTAGCCTTATGACATTGATTTCATGGCTGAGTGATATTCCATTGTACATAAGGACCACAACTTCTTTATCCATTTTTCTCTTTCCTGGGATATTGAAGGTGGAATGAAGTGGAGGTCCTTGTCAACAGAGCAGCCCTAAACTTTGGGGTGCTTGTGTCTTGCTGATTTTTCATTTTCCCAATTTATACCCCCATGAGTGGAAGTGCCCTATGCTCTCTAAGCTGTGTTTTTTAGATGTTTCAGGACACACCGTACACTTCTCCAGAGTGGCTGTTGGCAATTTACATCCCGCCCATCAGTGTAGCAAGGCTCCCATTTCTCCATGGCCTGTCCTGTATTTCTGGTTTTGAGACTTTTTTCAGCATGGCCCTTTTGAGCGATGGGTAGCGAGTCTTCTTTGTAGCCCTGATTTGCCTTTCCAGGTTGCTTGGTTGGCCAAAAAGGGCGTATGCGTTTTTTCCTGAATATATTCAGGAAAAAACGCATACGCCCTTTTTGGCCAAGGGCATCATTGTCAACGTTTTGCCGCTTTTCATGTGCTTTAAAGGCGATTCGAATCTACCTCCTGAAATCTGTTTCCTGCAATTCTGCCTTGATTTCAAATCCTCTTCTTTGCCTTCCCTCAATATATTTGTGGACGAGAGTTATCACTTATAACTCTGCAGGTTTGTGAATTGCAGTGCCCTGAAGCTCCATTTTACAACTCGCTTTTTTGGGAGCTGGCCGCAAAAGCGCAGGATGGCTTCAGGCCCTGTTCTGGTTCCGGGGGGCAGGCTGAGCCTGTGGTTAATTCTTCTTCCTGATGGGAAAATAGAGTGACCTGTGCCTGTCCCTACACCAAGAGCTAGTCCCTCATTCGTTCCAAGTCTTCCCGTTCATCCTCAGGACAAATTGCAACCTGTACGGAACAGGAGGTTAAAGGTGCTGATGCTCCAAGTAGGGAGATTGCTAGGAAAGCGGCTGGAATGGCGACCCCGGGCACAAGGAGAAGAGAAATGAGGTGCGTTTTAGAAACCTTTCCCCATCACATGGTGTACCATCTTTTTGTTTTCTCATGCATGTTTTCGATGTAGGAATATGCCCTTGAACCTGGAGATTTGGGACCCATGCGATGGGTACCACGCTGTATTACTTTAAAGGGTCTGCGTTTGCTCACCCAACCTCACCAAACCTCTCAGCCCCAAGAGTGTCCACCCTTATGTCTCATCCAGCTGTGGGTCTAGATATGGTCAATCCAGGTTGCATCACAGCCCCTGAACGCATTGTGTAAGAATTTCTCTCTCTTTCACTGTCTTTGTTTCATGGGTTTTTCAAAGTAATTTATTTTTATAATGGGGTTTAGCTGCTTTTCACTGCTGTGTTTATGCCGCTTTACACCCACTTGACACACTAACAGAGAGATATCAATACATAGGTTTTAAGATTATTACTAGTCAGATATATTCTTGTGCGGTGAATAGGGCGTGTTGAGACCAGTTCTCTGAGCAAGGAGTAGGTCTTGTCTATTACATATTGGGTTTATGGAACGGTATCTGATCTAATTTGAAACCCTTGTTTTATGTATCACCCCACCTCACCTTTCCCGTTAAGCAGTCATAGTGTGTTTTCTGCATGTGTGACTCTGTTCTGTTTTGTAATTCAGTTCAAGTGTAACGGTTTTGACATTCCCTCTATAAGTGATACCTTATGAGAAGTGTCCTTTTCTGTGTGACTTAGTTCACTTAGAATCGTCGTACCTAAATCCACTCATCATGCTGCTACTAGCCTTATGACATTGATTTCATGGCTGAGTGATATTCCATTGTACATAAGGACCACAACTTCTTTATCCATTTTTCTCTTTCCTGGGATATTGAAGGTGGAATGAAGTGGAGGTCCTTGTCAACAGAGCAGCCCTAAACTTTGGGGTGCTTGTGTCTTGCTGATTTTTCATTTTCCCAATTTATACCCCCATGAGTGGAAGTGCCCTATGCTCTCTAAGCTGTGTTTTTTAGATGTTTCAGGACACACCGTACACTTCTCCAGAGTGGCTGTTGGCAATTTACATCCCGCCCATCAGTGTAGCAAGGCTCCCATTTCTCCATGGCCTGTCCTGCATTTCTGGTTTTGAGACTTTTTTCAGCATGGCCCTTTTGACCGATGGGTAGCGAGTCTTCTTTGTAGCGCTGATTTGCCTTTCCAGGTTGCTTGGTTGGCCAAAAAGGGCGTATGCGTTTTTTCCTGAATATATTCAGGAAAAAACGCATACGCCGTTTTTGGCCAAGGGCATCATTGTCAACATTTTGCCGCTTTTCATGTGCTTTAAAGGCGATTCGAATCTACCTCCTGAAATCTGTTTCCTGCAATTCTGCCTTGATTTCAAATCCTCTTCTTTGCCTTCCCTCAATATATTTGTGGACGAGAGTTATCATTTCTAACTCTGCAGGTTTGTGAATTGCAGTGCCCTGAAGCTCCATTTTACAACTCGCTTTTTTGGGAGCTGGCCGCAAAAGCGCAGGATGGCTTCAGGCCCTGTTCTGGTTCCGGGGGGCAGGCTGAGCCTGTGGTTAATTCTTCTTCCTGATGGGAAAATAGAGTGACCTGTGCCTGTCCCTACACCAAGAGCTAGTCCCTCATTGGTTCCAAGTCTTCCCGTTCATCCTCAGGACAAATTGCAACCTGTACGGAACAGGAGGTTAAAGGTGCTGATGCTCCAAGTAGGGAGATTGCTAGGAAAGCGGCTGGAATGGCGACCCCGGGCACAAGGAGAAGAGAAATGAGGTGCGTTTTAGAAACCTTTCCCCATCACATGGTGTACCATCTTTTTGTTTTCTCATGCATGTTTTCGATGTAGGAATATGCCCTTGAACCTGGAGATTTGGGACCCATGCGATGGGTACCACGCTGTATTACTTTAAAGGGTCTGCGTTTGCTCACCCAACCTCACCAAACCTCTCAGCCCCAAGAGTGTCCACCCTTATGTCTCATCCAGCTGTGGGTCTAGATATGGTCAATCCAGGTTGCATCACAGCCCCTGAACGCATTGTGTAAGAATTTCTCTCTCTTTCACTGTCTTTGTTTCATGGGTTTTTCAAAGTAATTTATTTTTATAATGGGGTTTAGCTGCTTTTCACTGCTGTGTTTATGCCGCTTTACACCCACTTGACACACTAACAGAGAGATATCAATACATAGGTTTTAAGATTATTACTAGTCAGATATATTCTTGTGCGGTGAATAGGGCGTGTTGAGACCAGTTCTCTGAGCAAGGAGTAGGTCTTGTCTATTACATATTGGGTTTATGGAACGGTATCTGATCTAATTTGAAACCCTTGTTTTATGTATCACCCCACCTCACCTTTCCCGTTAAGCAGTCATAGTGTGTTTTCTGCATGTGTGACTCTGTTCTGTTTTGTAATTCAGTTCAAGTGTAACGGTTTTGACATTCCCTCTATAAGTGATACCTTATGAGAAGTGTCCTTTTCTGTGTGACTTAGTTCACTTAGAATCGTCGTACCTAAATCCACTCATCATGCTGCTACTAGCCTTATGACATTGATTTCATGGCTGAGTGATATTCCATTGTACATAAGGACCACAACTTCTTTATCCATTTTTCTCTTTCCTGGGATATTGAAGGTGGAATGAAGTGGAGGTCCTTGTCAACAGAGCAGCCCTAAACTTTGGGGTGCTTGTGTCTTGCTGATTTTTCATTTTCCCAATTTATACCCCCATGAGTGGAAGTGCCCTATGCTCTCTAAGCTGTGTTTTTTAGATGTTTCAGGACACACCGTACACTTCTCCAGAGTGGCTGTTGGCAATTTACATCCCGCCCATCAGTGTAGCAAGGCTCCCATTTCTCCATGGCCTGTCCTGCATTTCTGGTTTTGAGACTTTTTTCAGCATGGCCCTTTTGACCGATGGGTAGCGAGTCTTCTTTGTAGCGCTGATTTGCCTTTCCAGGTTGCTTGGTTGGCCAAAAAGGGCGTATGCGTTTTTTCCTGAATATATTCAGGAAAAAACGCATACGCCGTTTTTGGCCAAGGGCATCATTGTCAACATTTTGCCGCTTTTCATGTGCTTTAAAGGCGATTCGAATCTACCTCCTGAAATCTGTTTCCTGCAATTCTGCCTTGATTTCAAATCCTCTTCTTTGCCTTCCCTCAATATATTTGTGGACGAGAGTTATCATTTCTAACTCTGCAGGTTTGTGAATTGCAGTGCCCTGAAGCTCCATTTTACAACTCGCTTTTTTGGGAGCTGGCCGCAAAAGCGCAGGATGGCTTCAGGCCCTGTTCTGGTTCCGGGGGGCAGGCTGAGCCTGTGGTTAATTCTTCTTCCTGATGGGAAAATAGAGTGACCTGTGCCTGTCCCTACACCAAGAGCTAGTCCCTCATTGGTTCCAAGTCTTCCCGTTCATCCTCAGGACAAATTGCAACCTGTACGGAACAGGAGGTTAAAGGTGCTGATGCTCCAAGTAGGGAGATTGCTAGGAAAGCGGCTGGAATGGCGACCCCGGGCACAAGGAGAAGAGAAATGAGGTGCGTTTTAGAAACCTTTCCCCATCACATGGTGTACCATCTTTTTGTTTTCTCATGCATGTTTTCGATGTAGGAATATGCCCTTGAACCTGGAGATTTGGGACCCATGCGATGGGTACCACGCTGTATTACTTTAAAGGGTCTGCGTTTGCTCACCCAACCTCACCAAACCTCTCAGCCCCAAGAGTGTCCACCCTTATGTCTCATCCAGCTGTGGGTCTAGATATGGTCAATCCAGGTTGCATCACAGCCCCTGAACGCATTGTGTAAGAATTTCTCTCTCTTTCACTGTCTTTGTTTCATGGGTTTTTCAAAGTAATTTATTTTTATAATGGGGTTTAGCTGCTTTTCACTGCTGTGTTTATGCCGCTTTACACCCACTTGACACACTAACAGAGAGATATCAATACATAGGTTTTAAGATTATTACTAGTCAGATATATTCTTGTGCGGTGAATAGGGCGTGTTGAGACCAGTTCTCTGAGCAAGGAGTAGGTCTTGTCTATTACATATTGGGTTTATGGAACGGTATCTGATCTAATTTGAAACCCTTGTTTTATGTATCACCCCACCTCACCTTTCCCGTTAAGCAGTCATAGTGTGTTTTCTGCATGTGTGACTCTGTTCTGTTTTGTAATTCAGTTCAAGTGTAACGGTTTTGACATTCCCTCTATAAGTGATACCTTATGAGAAGTGTCCTTTTCTGTGTGACTTAGTTCACTTAGAATCGTCGTACCTAAATCCACTCATCATGCTGCTACTAGCCTTATGACATTGATTTCATGGCTGAGTGATATTCCATTGTACATAAGGACCACAACTTCTTTATCCATTTTTCTCTTTCCTGGGATATTGAAGGTGGAATGAAGTGGAGGTCCTTGTCAACAGAGCAGCCCTAAACTTTGGGGTGCTTGTGTCTTGCTGATTTTTCATTTTCCCAATTTATACCCCCATGAGTGGAAGTGCCCTATGCTCTCTAAGCTGTGTTTTTTAGATGTTTCAGGACACACCGTACACTTCTCCAGAGTGGCTGTTGGCAATTTACATCCCGCCCATCAGTGTAGCAAGGCTCCCATTTCTCCATGGCCTGTCCTGCATTTCTGGTTTTGAGACTTTTTTCAGCATGGCCCTTTTGACCGATGGGTAGCGAGTCTTCTTTGTAGCGCTGATTTGCCTTTCCAGGTTGCTTGGTTGGCCAAAAAGGGCGTATGCGTTTTTTCCTGAATATATTCAGGAAAAAACGCATACGCCGTTTTTGGCCAAGGGCATCATTGTCAACATTTTGCCGCTTTTCATGTGCTTTAAAGGCGATTCGAATCTACCTCCTGAAATCTGTTTCCTGCAATTCTGCCTTGATTTCAAATCCTCTTCTTTGCCTTCCCTCAATATATTTGTGGACGAGAGTTATCATTTCTAACTCTGCAGGTTTGTGAATTGCAGTGCCCTGAAGCTCCATTTTACAACTCGCTTTTTTGGGAGCTGGCCGCAAAAGCGCAGGATGGCTTCAGGCCCTGTTCTGGTTCCGGGGGGCAGGCTGAGCCTGTGGTTAATTCTTCTTCCTGATGGGAAAATAGAGTGACCTGTGCCTGTCCCTACACCAAGAGCTAGTCCCTCATTGGTTCCAAGTCTTCCCGTTCATCCTCAGGACAAATTGCAACCTGTACGGAACAGGAGGTTAAAGGTGCTGATGCTCCAAGTAGGGAGATTGCTAGGAAAGCGGCTGGAATGGCGACCCCAGGCACAAGGAGAAGAGAAATGAGGTGCGTTTTAGAAACCTTTCCCCATCACATGGTGTACCATCTTTTTGTTTTCTCATGCATGTTTTCGATGTAGGAATATGCCCTTGAACCTGGAGATTTGGGACCCATGCGATGGGTACCACGCTGTATTACTTTAAAGGGTCTGCGTTTGCTCACCCAACCTCACCAAACCTCTCAGCCCCAAGAGTGTCCACCCTTATGTCTCATCCAGCTGTGGGTCTAGATATGGTCAATCCAGGTTGCATCACAGCCCCTGAACGCATTGTGTAAGAATTTCTCTCTCTTTCACTGTCTTTGTTTCATGGGTTTTTCAAAGTAATTTATTTTTATAATGGGGTTTAGCTGCTTTTCACTGCTGTGTTTATGCCGCTTTACACCCACTTGACACACTAACAGAGAGATATCAATACATAGGTTTTAAGATTATTACTAGTCAGATATATTCTTGTGCGGTGAATAGGGCGTGTTGAGACCAGTTCTCTGAGCAAGGAGTAGGTCTTGTCTATTACATATTGGGTTTATGGAACGGTATCTGATCTAATTTGAAACCCTTGTTTTATGTATCACCCCACCTCACCTTTCCCGTTAAGCAGTCATAGTGTGTTTTCTGCATGTGTGACTCTGTTCTGTTTTGTAATTCAGTTCAAGTGTAACGGTTTTTACATTCCCTCTATAAGTGATACCTTATGAGAAGTGTCCTTTTCTGTGTGACTTAGTTCACTTAGAATCGTCGTACCTAAATCCACTCATCATGCTGCTACTAGCCTTATGACATTGATTTCATGGCTGAGTGATATTCCATTGTACATAAGGACCACAACTTCTTTATCCATTTTTCTCTTTCCTGGGATATTGAAGGTGGAATGAAGTGGAGGTCCTTGTCAACAGAGCAGCCCTAAACTTTGGGGTGCTTGTGTCTTGCTGATTTTTCATTTTCCCAATTTATACCCCCATGAGTGGAAGTGCCCTATGCTCTCTAAGCTGTGTTTTTTAGATGTTTCAGGACACACCGTACACTTCTCCAGAGTGGCTGTTGGCAATTTACATCCCGCCCATCAGTGTAGCAAGGCTCCCATTTCTCCATGGCCTGTCCTGCATTTCTGGTTTTGAGACTTTTTTCAGCATGGCCCTTTTGACCGATGGGTAGCGAGTCTTCTTTGTAGCGCTGATTTGCCTTTCCAGGTTGCTTGGTTGGCCAAAAAGGGCGTATGCGTTTTTTCCTGAATATATTCAGGAAAAAACGCATACGCCGTTTTTGGCCAAGGGCATCATTGTCAACATTTTGCCGCTTTTCATGTGCTTTAAAGGCGATTCGAATCTACCTCCTGAAATCTGTTTCCTGCAATTCTGCCTTGATTTCAAATCCTCTTCTTTGCCTTCCCTCAATATATTTGTGGACGAGAGTTATCATTTCTAACTCTGCAGGTTTGTGAATTGCAGTGCCCTGAAGCTCCATTTTACAACTCGCTTTTTTGGGAGCTGGCCGCAAAAGCGCAGGATGGCTTCAGGCCCTGTTCTGGTTCCGGGGGGCAGGCTGAGCCTGTGGTTAATTCTTCTTCCTGATGGGAAAATAGAGTGACCTGTGCCTGTCCCTACACCAAGAGCTAGTCCCTCATTGGTTCCAAGTCTTCCCGTTCATCCTCAGGACAAATTGCAACCTGTACGGAACAGGAGGTTAAAGGTGCTGATGCTCCAAGTAGGGAGATTGCTAGGAAAGCGGCTGGAATGGCGACCCCAGGCACAAGGAGAAGAGAAATGAGGTGCGTTTTAGAAACCTTTCCCCATCACATGGTGTACCATCTTTTTGTTTTCTCATGCATGTTTTCGATGTAGGAATATGCCCTTGAACCTGGAGATTTGGGACCCATGCGATGGGTACCACGCTGTATTACTTTAAAGGGTCTGCGTTTGCTCACCCAACCTCACCAAACCTCTCAGCCCCAAGAGTGTCCACCCTTATGTCTCATCCAGCTGTGGGTCTAGATATGGTCAATCCAGGTTGCATCACAGCCCCTGAACGCATTGTGTAAGAATTTCTCTCTCTTTCACTGTCTTTGTTTCATGGGTTTTTCAAAGTAATTTATTTTTATAATGGGGTTTAGCTGCTTTTCACTGCTGTGTTTATGCCGCTTTACACCCACTTGACACACTAACAGAGAGATATCAATACATAGGTTTTAAGATTATTACTAGTCAGATATATTCTTGTGCGGTGAATAGGGCGTGTTGAGTCCAGTTCTCTGAGCAAGGAGTAGGTCTTCTCTATTACATATTGGTTTTATGGAACGGTATCTGAGCTAATTTGAAACCCTTGTTTTATGTATCACCCCACCTCACCTTTCCCGTTAAGCAGTCATAGTGTGTTTCCTGCATGTGTGACTCTGTTCTGTTTTGTAATTCAGTTCAAGTGTAACGGTTTTTACATTCCCTCTATAAGTGATACCTTATGAGAAGTGTCCTTTTCTGTGTGACTTATTTCACTTAGAATCGTCGTACCTAAATCCACTCATCATGCTGCTACTAGCCTTATGACATTGATTTCCTGGCTGAGTGATATTCCATTGTACATTAGGACCACAACTTCTTTATCCATTTTTCTCTTTCCTGGGATATTGAAGGTGGAATGAAGTGGAGGTCCTTGTCAACAGAGCAGCCCTAAACTTTGGGGTGCTTGTGTCTTGCTGATTTTTCATTTTCCCAATTTATACCCCCATGAGTGGAAGTGCCCTATGCTCTCTAAGCTGTGTTTTTTAGATGTTTCAGGACACACCGTACACTTCTCCAGAGTGGCTGTTGGCAATTTACATCCCGCCCATCAGTGTAGCAAGGCTCCCATTTCTCCATGGCCTGTCCTGTATTTCTGGTTTTGAGACTTTTTTCAGCATGGCCCTTTTGAGCGATGGGTAGCGAGTCTTCTTTGTAGCCCTGATTTGCCTTTCCAGGTTGCTTGGTTGGCCAAAAAGGGCGTATGCGTTTTTTCCTGAATATATTCAGGAAAAAACGCATACGCCCTTTTTGGCCAAGGGCATCATTGTCAACGTTTTGCTGCTTTTCATGTGCTTTAAAGGCGATTCGAATCTACCTCCTGAAATCTGTTTCCTGCAATTCTGCCTTGATTTCAAATCCTCTTCTTTGCCTTCCCTCAATATATTTGTGGACGAGAGTTATCACTTATAACTCTGCAGGTTTGTGAATTGCAGTGCCCTGAAGCTCCATTTTACAACTCGCTTTTTTGGGAGCTGGCCGCAAAAGCGCAGGATGGCTTCAGGCCCTGTTCTGGTTCCGGGGGGCAGGCTGAGCCTGTGGTTAATTCTTCTTCCTGATGGGAAAATAGAGTGACCTGTGCCTGTCCCTACACCAAGAGCTAGTCTCTCATTGGTTCCAAGTCTTCCCGTTCATCCTCAGGACAAATTGCAACCTGTACGGAACAGGAGGTTAAAGGTGCTGATGCTCCAAGTAGGGAGATTGCTAGGAAAGCGGCTGGAATGGCAACCCCGGGCACAAGGAGAAGAGAAATGAGGTGCGTTTTAGAAACCTTTCCCCATCACATGGTGTACCATCTTTTTGTTTTCTCATGCATGTTTTCGATGTAGGAATATGCCCTTGAACCTGGAGATTTGGGACCCATGCGATGGGTACCACGCTGTATTACTTTAAAGGGTCTGCGTTTGCTCACCCAACCTCACCAAACCTCTCAGCCCCAAGAGTGTCCACCCTTATGTCTCATCCAGCTGTGGGTCTAGATATGGTCAATCCAGGTTGCATCACAGCCCCTGAACGCATTGTGTAAGAATTTCTCTCTCTTTCACTGTCTTTGTTTCATGGGTTTTTCAAAGTAATTTATTTTTATAATGGGGTTTAGCTGCTTTTCACTGCTGTGCTTATGCCGCTTTCCACCCACTTGACACACTAACAGAGAGATATCAATACATAGGTTTTAAGATTATTACTAGTCAGATATATTCTTGTGCGGTGAATAGGGCGTGTTGAGTCCAGTTCTCTGAGCAAGGAGTAGGTCTTGTCTATTACATATTGGTTTTATGGAACGGTATCTGAGCTAATTTGAAACCCTTGTTTTATGTATCACCCCACCTCACCTTTCCCGTTAAGCAGCCATAGTGTGTTTTCTGCATGTGTGACTCTGTTCTGTTTTGTAATTCAGTTCAAGTGTAACGGTTTTTACATTCCCTCTATAAGTGATACCTTATGAGAAGTGTCCTTTTCTGTGTGACTTATTTCACTTAGAATCGTCGTACCTAAATCCACTCATCATGCTGCTACTAGCCTTATGACATTGATTTCCTGGCTGAGTGATATTCCATTGTACATTAGGACCACAACTTCTTTATCCATTTTTCTCTTTCCTGGGATATTGTAGGTGGAATGAAGTGGATGTCCTTGTCAACAGAGCAGCCCTAAACTTTGGGGTGCTTGTGTCTTGCTGATTTTTCATTTTCCCAATTTATACCCCCATGAGTGGAAGTGCCCTATGCTCTCTAAGCTGTGTTTTTTAGATGTTTCAGGACACACCGTACACTTCTCCAGAGTGGCTGTTGGCAATTTACATCCCGCCCATCAGTGTAGCAAGGCTCCCATTTCTCCATGGCCTGTCCTGTATTTCTGGTTTTGAGACTTTTTTCAGCATGGCCCTTTTGAGCGATGGGTAGCGAGTCTTCTTTGTAGCCCTGATTTGCCTTTCCAGGTTGCTTGGTTGGCCAAAAAGGGCGTATGCGTTTTTTCCTGAATATATTCAGGAAAAAACGCATACGCCCTTTTTGGCCAAGGGCATCATTGTCAACGTTTTGCCGCTTTTCATGTGCTTTAAAGGCGATTCGAATCTACCTCCTGAAATCTGTTTCCTGCAATTCTGCCTTGATTTCAAATCCTCTTCTTTGCCTTCCCTCAATATATTTGTGGACGAGAGTTATCACTTATAACTCTGCAGGTTTGTGAATTGCAGTGCCCTGAAGCTCCATTTTACAACTCGCTTTTTTGGGAGCTGGCCGCAAAAGCGCAGGATGGCTTCAGGCCCTGTTCTGGTTCCGGGGGGCAGGCTGAGCCTGTGGTTAATTCTTCTTCCTGATGGGAAAATAGAGTGACCTGTGCCTGTCCCTACACCAAGAGCTAGTCTCTCATTGGTTCCAAGTCTTCCCGTTCATCCTCAGGACAAATTGCAACCTGTACGGAACAGGAGGTTAAAGGTGCTGATGCTCCAAGTAGGGAGATTGCTAGGAAAGCGGCTGGAATGGCGACCCCGGGCACAAGGAGAAGAGAAATGAGGTGCGTTTTAGAAACCTTTCCCCATCACATGGTGTACCATCTTTTTGTTTTCTCATGCATGTTTTCGATGTAGGAATATGCCCTTGAACCTGGAGATTTGGGACCCATGCGATGGGTACCACGCTGTATTACTTTAAAGGGTCTGCGTTTGCTCACCCAACCTCACCAAACCTCTCAGCCCCAAGAGTGTCCACCCTTATGTCTCATCCAGCTGTGGGTCTAGATATGGTCAATCCAGGTTGCATCACAGCCCCTGAACGCATTGTGTAAGAATTTCTCTCTCTTTCACTGTCTTTGTTTCATGGGTTTTTCAAAGTAATTTATTTTTATAATGGGGTTTAGCTGCTTTTCACTGCTGTGTTTATGCCGCTTTACACCCACTTGACACACTAACAGAGAGATATCAATACATAGGTTTTAAGATTATTACTAGTCAGATATATTCTTGTGCGGTGAATAGGGCGTGTTGAGTCCAGTTCTCTGAGCAAGGAGTAGGTCTTCTCTATTACATATTGGTTTTATGGAACGGTATCTGAGCTAATTTGAAACCCTTGTTTTATGTATCACCCCACCTCACCTTTCCCGTTAAGCAGCCATAGTGTGTTTTCTGCATGTGTGACTCTGTTCTGTTTTGTAATTCAGTTCAAGTGTAACGGTTTTTACATTCCCTCTATAAGTGATACCTTTTGAGAAGTGTCCTTTTCTGTGTGACTTATTTCACTTAGAATCGTCGTACCTAAATCCACTCATCATGCTGCTACTAGCCTTATGACATTGATTTCCTGGCTGAGTGATATTCCATTGTACATTAGGACCACAACTTCTTTATCCATTTTTCTCTTTCCTGGGATATTGAAGGTGGAATGAAGTGGATGTCCTTGTCAACAGAGCAGCCCTAAACTTTGGGGTGCTTGTGTCTTGCTGATTTTTCATTTTCCCAATTTATACCCCCATGAGTGGAAGTGCCCTATGCTCTCTAAGCTGTGTTTTTTAGATGTTTCAGGACACACCGTACACTTCTCCAGAGTGGCTGTTGGCAATTTACATCCCGCCCATCAGTGTAGCAAGGCTCCCATTTCTCCATGGCCTGTCCTGTATTTCTGGTTTTGAGACTTTTTTCAGCATGGCCCTTTTGAGCGATGGGTAGCGAGTCTTCTTTGTAGCCCTGATTTGCCTTTCCAGGTTGCTTGGTTGGCCAAAAAGGGCGTATGCGTTTTTTCCTGAATATATTCAGGAAAAAACGCATACGCCCTTTTTGGCCAAGGGCATCATTGTCAACGTTTTGCCGCTTTTCATGTGCTTTAAAGGCGATTCGAATCTACCTCCTGAAATCTGTTTCCTGCAATTCTGCCTTGATTTCAAATCCTCTTCTTTGCCTTCCCTCAATATATTTGTGGACGACAGTTATCACTTATAACTCTGCAGGTTTGTGAATTGCAGTGCCCTGAAGCTCCATTTTACAACTCGCTTTTTTGGGAGCTGGCCGCAAAAGCGCAGGATGGCTTCAGGCCCTGTTCTGGTTCCGGGGGGCAGGCTGAGCCTGTGGTTAATTCTTCTTCCTGATGGGAAAATAGAGTGACCTGTGCCTGTCCCTACACCAAGAGCTAGTCTCTCATTGGTTCCAAGTCTTCCCGTTCATCCTCAGGACAAATTGCAACCTGTACGGAACAGGAGGTTAAAGGTGCTGATGCTCCAAGTAGGGAGATTGCTAGGAAAGCGGCTGGAATGGCGACCCCGGGCACAAGGAGAAGAGAAATGAGGTGCGTTTTAGAAACCTTTCCCCATCACATGGTGTACCATCTTTTTGTTTTCTCATGCATGTTTTCGATGTAGGAATATGCCCTTGAACCTGGAGATTTGGGACCCATGCGATGGGTACCACGCTGTATTAATTTAAAGGGTCTGCGTTTGCTCACCCAACCTCACCAAACCTCTCAGCCCCAAGAGTGTCCACCCTTATGTCTCATCCAGCTGTGGGTCTAGATATGGTCAATCCAGGTTGCATCACAGCCCCTGAACGCATTGTGTAAGAATTTCTCTCTCTTTCACTGTCTTTGTTTCATGGGTTTTTCAAAGTAATTTATTTTTATAATGGGGTTTAGCTGCTTTTCACTGCTGTGTTTATGCCGCTTTACACCCACTTGACACACTAACAGAGAGATATCAATACATAGGTTTTAAGATTATTACTAGTCAGATATATTCTTGTGCGGTGAATAGGGCGTGTTGAGACCAGTTCTCTGAGCAAGGAGTAGGTCTTGTCTATTACATATTGGGTTTATGGAACGGTATCTGATCTAATTTGAAACCCTTGTTTTATGTATCACCCCACCTCACCTTTCCCGGTGGCAGCCATAGTGTGTTTTCTGCATGTGTGACTCTGTTCTGTTTTTTAATTCAGTTCAAGTGTAACGGTTTTGACATTCCCTCTATAAGTGATACCTTATGAGAAGTGTCCTTTTCTGTGTGACTTATTTCACTTAGAATCGTCGTACCTAAATCCACTCATCATGCTGCTACTAGCCTTATGACATTGATTTCCTGGCTGAGTGATATTCCATTGTACATAAGGACCACAACTTCTTTATCCATTTTTCTCTTTCCTGGGATATTGAAGGTGGAATGAAGTGGAGGTCCTTGTCAACAGAGCAGCCCTAAACTTTGGGGTGCTTGTGTCTTGCTGATTTTTCATTTTCCCAATTTATACCCCCATGAGTGGAAGTGCCCTATGCTCTCTAAGCTGTGTTTTTTAGATGTTTCAGGACACACCGTACACTTCTCCAGAGTGGCTGTTGGCAATTTACATCCCGCCCATCAGTGTAGCAAGGCTCCCATTTCTCCATGGCCTGTCCTGCATTTCTGGTTTTGAGACTTTTTTCAGCATGGCCCTTTTGACCGATGGGTAGCGAGTCTTCTTTGTAGCGCTGATTTGCCTTTCCAGGTTGCTTGGTTGGCCAAAAAGGGCGTATGCGTTTTTTCCTGAATATATTCAGGAAAAAACGCATACGCCGTTTTTGGCCAAGGGCATCATTGTCAACATTTTGCCGCTTTTCATGTGCTTTAAAGGCGATTCGAATCTACCTCCTGAAATCTGTTTCCTGCAATTCTGCCTTGATTTCAAATCCTCTTCTTTGCCTTCCCTCAGTATATTTGTGGACGAGAGTTATCATTTCTAACTCTGCAGGTTTGTGAATTGCAGTGCCCTGAAGCTCCATTTTACAACTCGCTTTTTTGGGAGCTGGCCGCAAAAGCGCAGGATGGCTTCAGGCCCTGTTCTGGTTCCGGGGGGCAGGCTGAGCCTGTGGTTAATTCTTCTTCCTGATGGGAAAATAGAGTGACCTGTGCCTGTCCCCACACCAAGAGCTAGTCCCTCATTGGTTCCAAGTCTTCCCGTTCATCCTCAGGACAAATTGCAACCTGTACGGAACAGGAGGTTAAAGGTGCTGATGCTCCAAGTAGGGAGATTGCTAGGAAAGCGGCTGGAATGGCGACCCCGGGCACAAGGAGAAGAGAAATGAGGTGCGTTTTAGAAACCTTTCCCCATCACATGGTGTACCATCTTTTTGTTTTCTCATGCATGTTTTCGATGTAGGAATATGCCCTTGAACCTGGAGATTTGGGACCCATGCGATGGGTACCACGCTGTATTACTTTAAAGGGTCTGCGTTTGCTCACCCAACCTCACCAAACCTCTCAGCCCCAAGAGTGTCCACCCTTATGTCTCATCCAGCTGTGGGTCTAGATATGGTCAATCCAGGTTGCATCACAGCCCCTGAACGCATTGTGTAAGAATTTCTCTCTCTTTCACTGTCTTTGTTTCATGGGTTTTTCAAAGTAATTTATTTTTATAATGGGGTTTAGCTGCTTTTCACTGCTGTGTTTATGCCGCTTTACACCCACTTGACACACTAACAGAGAGATATCAATACATAGGTTTCAAGATTATTACTAGTCAGATATATTCTTGTGCGGTGAATAGGGCGTGTTGAGACCAGTTCTCTGAGCAAGGAGTAGGTCTTGTCTATTACATATTGGGTTTATGGAACGGTATCTGATCTAATTTGAAACCCTTGTTTTATGTATCACCCCACCTCACCTTTCCCGTTAAGCAGCCATAGTGTGTTTTCTGCATGTGTGACTCTGTTCTGTTTTGTAATTCAGTTCAAGTGTAACGGTTTTTACATTCCCTCTATAAGTGATACCTTTTGAGAAGTGTCCTTTTCTGTGTGACTTATTTCACTTAGAATCGTCGTACCTAAATCCACTCATCATGCTGCTACTAGCCTTATGACATTGATTTCCTGGCTGAGTGATATTCCATTGTACATTAGGTCCACTTCTTTATCCATTTTTCTCTTTCCTGGGATATTGAAGGTGGAATGAAGTGGATGTCCTTGTCAACAGAGCAGCCCTAAACTTTGGGGTGCTTGTGTCTTGCTGATTTTTCATTTTCCCAATTTATACCCCCATGAGTGGAAGTGCCCTATGCTCTCTAAGCTGTGTTTTTTAGATGTTTCAGGACACACCGTACACTTCTCCAGAGTGGCTGTTGGCAATTTACATCCCGCCCATCAGTGTAGCAAGGCTCCCATTTCTCCATGGCCTGTCCTGTATTTCTGGTTTTGAGACTTTTTTCAGCATGGCCCTTTTGAGCGATGGGTAGCGAGTCTTCTTTGTAGCCCTGATTTGCCTTTCCAGGTTGCTTGGTTGGCCAAAAAGGGCGTATGCGTTTTTTCCTGAATATATTCAGGAAAAAACGCATACGCCCTTTTTGGCCAAGGGCATCATTGTCAACGTTTTGCCGCTTTTCATGTGCTTTAAAGGCGATTCGAATCTACCTCCTGAAATCTGTTTCCTGCAATTCTGCCTTGATTTCAAATCCTCTTCTTTGCCTTCCCTCAATATATTTGTGGACGAGAGTTATCACTTATAACTCTGCAGGTTTGTGAATTGCAGTGCCCTGAAGCTCCATTTTACAACTCGCTTTTTTGGGAGCTGGCCGCAAAAGCGCAGGATGGCTTCAGGCCCTGTTCTGGTTCCGGGGGGCAGGCTGAGCCTGTGGTTAATTCTTCTTCCTGATGGGAAAATAGAGTGACCTGTGCCTGTCCCTACACCAAGAGCTAGTCTCTCATTGGTTCCAAGTCTTCCCGTTCATCCTCAGGACAAATTGCAACCTGTACGGAACAGGAGGTTAAAGGTGCTGATGCTCCAAGTAGGGAGATTGCTAGGAAAGCGGCTGGAATGGCGACCCCGGGCACAAGGAGAAGAGAAATGAGGTGCGTTTTAGAAACCTTTCCCCATCACATGGTGTACCATCTTTTTGTTTTCTCATGCATGTTTTCGATGTAGGAATATGCCCTTGAACCTGGAGATTTGGGACCCATGCGATGGGTACCACGCTGTATTACTTTAAAGGGTCTGCGTTTGCTCACCCAACCTCACCAAACCTCTCAGCCCCAAGAGTGTCCACCCTTATGTCTCATCCAGCTGTGGGTCTAGATATGGTCAATCCAGGTTGCATCACAGCCCCTGAACGCATTGTGTAAGAATTTCTCTCTCTTTCACTGTCTTTGTTTCATGGGTTTTTCAAAGTAATTTATTTTTATAATGGGGTTTAGCTGCTTTTCACTGCTGTGTTTATGCCGCTTTACACCCACTTGACACACTAACAGAGAGATATCAATACATAGGTTTTAAGATTATTACTAGTCAGATATATTCTTGTGCGGTGAATAGGGCGTGTTGAGACCAGTTCTCTGAGCAAGGAGTAGGTCTTGTCTATTACATATTGGGTTTATGGAACGGTATCTGATCTAATTTGAAACCCTTGTTTTATGTATCACCCCACCTCACCTTTCCCGTTAAGCAGTCATAGTGTGTTTTCTGCATGTGTGACTCTGTTCTGTTTTGTAATTCAGTTCAAGTGTAACGGTTTTGACATTCCCTCTATAAGTGATACCTTATGAGAAGTGTCCTTTTCTGTGTGACTTATTTCACTTAGAATCGTCGTACCTAAATCCACTCATCATGCTGCTACTAGCCTTATGACATTGATTTCCTGGCTGAGTGATATTCCATTGTACATAAGGACCACAACTTCTTTATCCATTTTTCTCTTTCCTGGGATATTGAAGGTGGAATGAAGTGGAGGTCCTTGTCAACAGAGCAGCCCTAAACTTTGGGGTGCTTGTGTCTTGCTGATTTTTCATTTTCCCAATTTATACCCCCATGAGTGGAAGTGCCCTATGCTCTCTAAGCTGTGTTTTTTAGATGTTTCAGGACACACCGTACACTTCTCCAGAGTGGCTGTTGGCAATTTACATCCCGCCCATCAGTGTAGCAAGGCTCCCATTTCTCCATGGCCTTTCCTGCATTTCTGGTTTTGAGACTTTTTTCAGCATGGCCCTTTTGACCGATGGGTAGCGAGTCTTCTTTGTAGCGCTGATTTGCCTTTCCAGGTTGCTTGGTTGGCCAAAAAGAGCGTATGCGTTTTTTCCTGAATATATTCAGGAAAAAACGCATACGCCGTTTTTGGCCAAGGGCATCATTGTCAACATTTTGCCGCTTTTCATGTGCTTTAAAGGCGATTCGAATCTACCTCCTGAAATCTGTTTCCTGCAATTCTGCCTTGATTTCAAATCCTCTTCTTTGCCTTCCCTCAATATATTTGTGGACGAGAGTTATCATTTCTAACTCTGCAGGTTTGTGAATTGCAGTGCCCTGAAGCTCCATTTTACAACTCGCTTTTTTGGGAGCTGGCCGCAAAAGCGCAGGATGGCTTCAGGCCCTGTTCTGGTTCCGGGGGGCAGGCTGAGCCTGTGGTTAATTCTTCTTCCTGATGGGAAAATAGAGTGACCTGTGCCTGTCCCTACACCAAGAGCTAGTCCCTCATTGGTTCCAAGTCTTCCCGTTCATCCTCAGGACAAATTGCAACCTGTACGGAACAGGAGGTTAAAGGTGCTGATGCTCCAAGTAGGGAGATTGCTAGGAAAGCGGCTGGAATGGCGACCCCGGGCACAAGGAGAAGAGAAATGAGGTGCGTTTTAGAAACCTTTCCCCATCACATGGTGTACCATCTTTTTGTTTTCTCATGCATGTTTTCGATGTAGGAATATGCCCTTGAACCTGGAGATTTGGGACCCATGCGATGGGTACCACGCTGTATTACTTTAAAGGGTCTGCGTTTGCTCACCCAACCTCACCAAACCTCTCAGCCCCAAGAGTGTCCACCCTTATGTCTCATCCAGCTGTGGGTCTAGATATGGTCAATCCAGGTTGCATCACAGCCCCTGAACGCATTGTGTAAGAATTTCTCTCTCTTTCACTGTCTTTGTTTCATGGGTTTTTCAAAGTAATTTATTTTTATAATGGGGTTTAGCTGCTTTTCACTGCTGTGTTTATGCCGCTTTACACCCACTTGACACACTAACAGAGAGATATCAATACATAGGTTTTAAGATTATTACTAGTCAGATATATTCTTGTGCGGTGAATAGGGCGTGTTGAGTCCAGTTCTCTGAGCAAGGAGTAGGTCTTGTCTATTACATATTGGTTTTATGGAATGGTATCTGAGCTAATTTGAAACCCTTGTTTTATGTATCACCCCACCTCACCTTTCCCGTTAAGCAGTCATAGTGTGTTTCCTGCATGTGTGACTCTGTTCTGTTTTGTAATTCAGTTCAAGTGTAACGGTTTTTACATTCCCTCTATAAGTGATACCTTATGAGAAGTGTCCTTTTCTGTGTGACTTATTTCACTTAGAATCGTCGTACCTAAATCCACTCATCATGCTGCTACTAGCCTTATGACATTGATTTCCTGGCTGAGTGATATTCCATTGTACATTAGGACCACAACTTCTTTTTCCATTTTTCTCTTTCCTGGGATATTGAAGGTGGAATGAAGTGGAGGTCCTTGTCAACAGAGCAGCCCTAAACTTTGGGGTGCTTGTGTCTTGCTGATTTTTCATTTTCCCAATTTATACCCCCATGAGTGGAAGTGCCCTATGCTCTCTAAGCTGTGTTTTTTAGATGTTTCAGGACACACCGTACACTTCTCCAGAGTGGCTGTTGGCAATTTACATCCCGCCCATCAGTGTAGCAAGGCTCCCATTTCTCCATGGCCTGTCCTGTATTTCTGGTTTTGAGACTTTTTTCAGCATGGCCCTTTTGAGCGATGGGTAGCGAGTCTTCTTTGTAGCCCTGATTTGCCTTTCCAGGTTGCTTGGTTGGCCAAAAAGGGCGTATGCGTTTTTTCCTGAATATATTCAGGAAAAAACGCATACGCCCTTTTTGGCCAAGGGCATCATTGTCAACGTTTTGCTGCTTTTCATGTGCTTTAAAGGCGATTCGAATCTACCTCCTGAAATCTGTTTCCTGCAATTCTGCCTTGATTTCAAATCCTCTTCTTTGCCTTCCCTCAATATATTTGTGGACGAGAGTTATCACTTATAACTCTGCATGTTTGTGAATTGCAGTGCCCTGAAGCTCCATTTTACAACTCGCTTTTTTGGGAGCTGGCCGCAAAAGCGCAGGATGGCTTCAGGCCCTGTTCTGGTTCCGGGGGGCAGGCTGAGCCTGTGGTTAATTCTTCTTCCTGATGGGAAAATAGAGTGACCTGTGCCTGTCCCTACACCAAGAGCTAGTCTCTCATTGGTTCCAAGTCTTCCCGTTCATCCTCAGGACAAATTGCAACCTGTACGGAACAGGAGGTTAAAGGTGCTGATGCTCCAAGTAGGGAGATTGCTAGGAAAGCGGCTGGAATGGCGACCCCGGGCACAAGGAGAAGAGAAATGAGGTGCGTTTTAGAAACCTTTCCCCATCACATGGTGTACCATCTTTTTGTTTTCTCATGCATGTTTTCGATGTAGGAATATGCCCTTGAACCTGGAGATTTGGGACCCATGCGATGGGTACCACGCTGTATTACTTTAAAGGGTCTGCGTTTGCTCACCCAACCTCACCAAACCTCTCAGCCCCAAGAGTGTCCACCCTTATGTCTCATCCAGCTGTGGGTCTAGATATGGTCAATCCAGGTTGCATCACAGCCCCTGAACGCATTGTGTAAGAATTTCTCTCTCTTTCACTGTCTTTGTTTCATGGGTTTTTCAAAGTAATTTATTTTTATAATGGGGTTTAGCTGCTTTTCACTGCTGTGTTTATGCCGCTTTACACCCACTTGACACACTAACAGAGAGATATCAATACATAGGTTTTAAGATTATTACTAGTCAGATATATTCTTGTGCGGTGAATAGGGCGTGTTGAGTCCAGTTCTCTGAGCAAGGAGTAGGTCTTCTCTATTACATATTGGTTTTATGGAACGGTATCTGAGCTAATTTGAAACCCTTGTTTTATGTATCACCCCACCTCACCTTTCCCGTTAAGCAGCCATAGTGTGTTTTCTGCATGTGTGACTCTGTTCTGTTTTGTAATTCAGTTCAAGTGTAACGGTTTTGACATTCCCTCTATAAGTGATACCTTATGAGAAGTGTCCTTTTCTGTGTGACTTATTTCACTTAGAATCGTCGTACCTAAATCCACTCATCATGCTGCTACTAGCCTTATGACATTGATTTCCTGGCTGAGTGATATTCCATTGTACATTAGGACCACAACTTCTTTATCCATTTTTCTCTTTCCTGGGATATTGAAGGTGGAATGAAGTGGAGGTCCTTGTCAACAGAGCAGCCCTAAACTTTGGGGTGCTTGTGTCTTGCTGATTTTTCATTTTCCCAATTTATACCCCCATGAGTGGAAGTGCCCTATGCTCTCTAAGCTGTGTTTTTTAGATGTTTCAGGACACACCGTACACTTCTCCAGAGTGGCTGTTGGCAATTTACATCCCGCCCATCAGTGTAGCAAGGCTCCCATTTCTCCATGGCCTGTCCTGTATTTCTGGTTTTGAGACTTTTTTCAGCATGGCCCTTTTGAGCGATGGGTAGCGAGTCTTCTTTGTAGCCCTGATTTGCCTTTCCAGGTTGCTTGGTTGGCCAAAAAGGGCGTATGCGTTTTTTCCTGAATATATTCAGGAAAAAACGCATACGCCCTTTTTGGCCAAGGGCATCATTGTCAACGTTTTGCCGCTTTTCATGTGCTTTAAAGGCGATTCGAATCTACCTCCTGAAATCTGTTTCCTGCAATTCTGCCTTGATTTCAAATCCTCTTCTTTGCCTTCCCTCAATATATTTGTGGACGAGAGTTATCACTTATAACTCTGCAGGTTTGTGAATTGCAGTGCCCTGAAGCTCCATTTTACAACTCGCTTTTTTGGGAGCTGGCCGCAAAAGCGCAGGATGGCTTCAGGCCCTGTTCTGGTTCCGGGGGGCAGGCTGAGCCTGTGGTTAATTCTTCTTCCTGATGGGAAAATAGAGTGACCTGTGCCTGTCCCTACACCAAGAGCTAGTCTCTCATTGGTTCCAAGTCTTCCCGTTCATCCTCAGGACAAATTGCAACCTGTACGGAACAGGAGGTTAAAGGTGCTGATGCTCCAAGTAGGGAGATTGCTAGGAAAGCGGCTGGAATGGCGACCCCGGGCACAAGGAGAAGAGAAATGAGGTGCGTTTTAGAAACCTTTCCCCATCACATGGTGTACCATCTTTTTGTTTTCTCATGCATGTTTTCGATGTAGGAATATGCCCTTGAACCTGGAGATTTGGGACCCATGCGATGGGTACCACGCTGTATTACTTTAAAGGGTCTGCGTTTGCTCACCCAACCTCACCAAACCTCTCAGCCCCAAGAGTGTCCACCCTTATGTCTCATCCAGCTGTGGGTCTAGATATGGTCAATCCAGGTTGCATCACAGCCCCTGAACGCATTGTGTAAGAATTTCTCTCTCTTTCACTGTCTTTGTTTCATGGGTTTTTCAAAGTAATTTATTTTTATAATGGGGTTTAGCTGCTTTTCACTGCTGTGTTTATGCCGCTTTACACCCACTTGACACACTAACAGAGAGATATCAATACATAGGTTTTAAGATTATTACTAGTCAGATATATTCTTGTGCGGTGAATAGGGCGTGTTGAGTCCAGTTCTCTGAGCAAGGAGTAGGTCTTCTCTATTACATATTGGTTTTATGGAACGGTATCTGAGCTAATTTGAAACCCTTGTTTTATGTATCACCCCACCTCACCTTTCCCGTTAAGCAGCCATAGTGTGTTTTCTGCATGTGTGACTCTGTTCTGTTTTGTAATTCAGTTCAAGTGTAACGGTTTTGACATTCCCTCTATAAGTGATACCTTATGAGAAGTGTCCTTTTCTGTGTGACTTATTTCACTTAGAATCGTCGTACCTAAATCCACTCATCATGCTGCTACTAGCCTTATGACATTGATTTCCTGGCTGAGTGATATTCCATTGTACATTAGGACCACAACTTCTTTATCCATTTTTCTCTTTCCTGGGATATTGAAGGTGGAATGAAGTGGAGGTCCTTGTCAACAGAGCAGCCCTAAACTTTGGGGTGCTTGTGTCTTGCTGATTTTTCATTTTCCCAATTTATACCCCCATGAGTGGAAGTGCCCTATGCTCTCTAAGCTGTGTTTTTTAGATGTTTCAGGACACACCGTACACTTCTCCAGAGTGGCTGTTGGCAATTTACATCCCGCCCATCAGTGTAGCAAGGCTCCCATTTCTCCATGGCCTGTCCTGTATTTCTGGTTTTGAGACTTTTTTCAGCATGGCCCTTTTGAGCGATGGGTAGCGAGTCTTCTTTGTAGCCCTGATTTGCCTTTCCAGGTTGCTTGGTTGGCCAAAAAGGGCGTATGCGTTTTTTCCTGAATATATTCAGGAAAAAACGCATACGCCCTTTTTGGCCAAGGGCATCATTGTCAACGTTTTGCCGCTTTTCATGTGCTTTAAAGGCGATTCGAATCTACCTCCTGAGATCTGTTTCCTGCAATTCTGCCTTGATTTCAAATCCTCTTCTTTGCCTTCCCTCAATATATTTGTGGACGAGAGTTATCACTTATAACTCTGCAGGTTTGTGAATTGCAGTGCCCTGAAGCTCCATTTTACAACTCGCTTTTTTGGGAGCTGGCCGCAAAAGCGCAGGATGGCTTCAGGCCCTGTTCTGGTTCCGGGGGGCAGGCTGAGCCTGTGGTTAATTCTTCTTCCTGATGGGAAAATAGAGTGACCTGTGCCTGTCCCTACACCAAGAGCTAGTCTCTCATTGGTTCCAAGTCTTCCCGTTCATCCTCAGGACAAATTGCAACCTGTACGGAACAGGAGGTTAAAGGTGCTGATGCTCCAAGTAGGGAGATTGCTAGGAAAGCGGCTGGAATGGCGACCCCGGGCACAAGGAGAAGAGAAATGAGGTGCGTTTTAGAAACCTTTCCCCATCACATGGTGTACCATCTTTTTGTTTTCTCATGCATGTTTTCGATGTAGGAATACGCCCTTGAACCTGGAGATTTGGGACCCATGCGATGGGTACCACGCTGTATTACTTTAAAGGGTCTGCGTTTGCTCACCCAACCTCACCAAACCTCTCAGCCCCAAGAGTGTCCACCCTTATGTCTCATCCAGCTGTGGGTCTAGATATGGTCAATCCAGGTTGCATCACAGCCCCTGAACGCATTGTGTAAGAATTTCTCTCTCTTTCACTGTCTTTGTTTCATGGGTTTTTCAAAGTAATTTATTTTTATAATGGGGTTTAGCTGCTTTTCACTGCTGTGTTTATGCCGCTTTACACCCACTTGACACACTAACAGAGAGATATCAATACATAGGTTTTAAGATTATTACTAGTCAGATATATTCTTGTGCGGTGAATAGGGCGTGTTGAGTCCAGTTCTCTGAGCAAGGAGTAGGTCTTCTCTATTACATATTGGTTTTATGGAACGGTATCTGAGCTAATTTGAAACCCTTGTTTTATGTATCACCCCACCTCACCTTTCCCGTTAAGCAGCCATAGTGTGTTTTCTGCATGTGTGACTCTGTTCTGTTTTGTAATTCAGTTCAAGTGTAACGGTTTTGACATTCCCTCTATAAGTGATACCTTATGAGAAGTGTCCTTTTCTGTGTGACTTATTTCACTTAGAATCGTCGTACCTAAATCCACTCATCATGCTGCTACTAGCCTTATGACATTGATTTCCTGGCTGAGTGATATTCCATTGTACATTAGGACCACAACTTCTTTATCCATTTTTCTCTTTCCTGGGATATTGAAGGTGGAATGAAGTGGAGGTCCTTGTCAACAGAGCAGCCCTAAACTTTGGGGTGCTTGTGTCTTGCTGATTTTTCATTTTCCCAATTTATACCCCCATGAGTGGAAGTGCCCTATGCTCTCTAAGCTGTGTTTTTTAGATGTTTCAGGACACACCGTACACTTCTCCAGAGTGGCTGTTGGCAATTTACATCCCGCCCATCAGTGTAGCAAGGCTCCCATTTCTCCATGGCCTGTCCTGTATTTCTGGTTTTGAGACTTTTTTCAGCATGGCCCTTTTGAGCGATGGGTAGCGAGTCTTCTTTGTAGCCCTGATTTGCCTTTCCAGGTTGCTTGGTTGGCCAAAAAGGGCGTATGCGTTTTTTCCTGAATATATTCAGGAAAAAACGCATACGCCCTTTTTGGCCAAGGGCATCATTGTCAACGTTTTGCCGCTTTTCATGTGCTTTAAAGGCGATTCGAATCTACCTCCTGAAATCTGTTTCCTGCAATTCTGCCTTGATTTCAAATCCTCTTCTTTGCCTTCCCTCAATATATTTGTGGACGAGAGTTATCACTTATAACTCTGCAGGTTTGTGAATTGCAGTGCCCTGAAGCTCCATTTTACAACTCGCTTTTTTGGGAGCTGGCCGCAAAAGCGCAGGATGGCTTCAGGCCCTGTTCTGGTTCCGGGGGGCAGGCTGAGCCTGTGGTTAATTCTTCTTCCTGATGGGAAAATAGAGTGACCTGTGCCTGTCCCTACACCAAGAGCTAGTCTCTCATTGGTTCCAAGTCTTCCCGTTCATCCTCAGGACAAATTGCAACCTGTACGGAACAGGAGGTTAAAGGTGCTGATGCTCCAAGTAGGGAGATTGCTAGGAAAGCGGCTGGAATGGCGACCCCGGGCACAAGGAGAAGAGAAATGAGGTGCGTTTTAGAAACCTTTCCCCATCACATGGTGTACCATCTTTTTGTTTTCTCATGCATGTTTTCGATGTAGGAATATGCCCTTGAACCTGGAGATTTGGGACCCATGCGATGGGTACCACGCTGTATTACTTTAAAGGGTCTGCGTTTGCTCACCCAACCTCACCAAACCTCTCAGCCCCAAGAGTGTCCACCCTTATGTCTCATCCAGCTGTGGGTCTAGATATGGTCAATCCAGGTTGCATCACAGCCCCTGAACGCATTGTGTAAGAATTTCTCTCTCTTTCACTGTCTTTGTTTCATGGGTTTTTCAAAGTAATTTATTTTTATAATGGGGTTTAGCTGCTTTTCACTGCTGTGTTTATGCCGCTTTACACCCACTTGACACACTAACAGAGAGATATCAATACATAGGTTTTAAGATTATTACTAGTCAGATATATTCTTGTGCGGTGAATAGGGCGTGTTGAGTCCAGTTCTCTGAGCAAGGAGTAGGTCTTGTCTATTACATATTGGTTTTATGGAACGGTATCTGAGCTAATTTGAAACCCTTGTTTTATGTATCACCCCACCTCACCTTTCCCGTTAAGCAGCCATAGTGTGTTTTCTGCATGTGTGACTCTGTTCTGTTTTGTAATTCAGTTCAAGTGTAACGGTTTTGACATTCCCTCTATAAGTGATACCTTATGAGAAGTGTCCTTTTCTGTGTGACTTATTTCACTTAGAATCGTCGTACCTAAATCCACTCATCATGCTGCTACTAGCCTTATGACATTGATTTCCTGGCTGAGTGATATTCCATTGTACATTAGGACCACAACTTCTTTATCCATTTTTCTCTTTCCTGGGATATTGAAGGTGGAATGAAGTGGAGGTCCTTGTCAACAGAGCAGCCCTAAACTTTGGGGTGCTTGTGTCTTGCTGATTTTTCATTTTCCCAATTTATACCCCCATGAGTGGAAGTGCCCTATGCTCTCTAAGCTGTGTTTTTTAGATGTTTCAGGACACACCGTACACTTCTCCAGAGTGGCTGTTGGCAATTTACATCCCACCCATCAGTGTAGCAAGGCTCCCATTTCTCCATGGCCTGTCCTGTATTTCTGGTTTTGAGACTTTTTTCAGCATGGCCCTTTTGAGCGATGGGTAGCGAGTCTTCTTTGTAGCCCTGATTTGCCTTTCCAGGTTGCTTGGTTGGCCAAAAAGGGCGTATGCGTTTTTTCCTGAATATATTCAGGAAAAAACGCATACGCCCTTTTTGGCCAAGGGCATCATTGTCAACGTTTTGCCGCTTTTCATGTGCTTTAAAGGCGATTCGAATCTACCTCCTGAAATCTGTTTCCTGCAATTCTGCCTTGATTTCAAATCCTCTTCTTTGCCTTCCCTCAATATATTTGTGGACGAGAGTTATCACTTATAACTCTGCAGGTTTGTGAATTGCAGTGCCCTGAAGCTCCATTTTACAACTCGCTTTTTTGGGAGCTGGCCGCAAAAGCGCAGGATGGCTTCAGGCCCTGTTCTGGTTCCGGGGGGCAGGCTGAGCCTGTGGTTAATTCTTCTTCCTGATGGGAAAATAGAGTGACCTGTGCCTGTCCCTACACCAAGAGCTAGTCTCTCATTGGTTCCAAGTCTTCCCGTTCATCCTCAGGACAAATTGCAACCTGTACGGAACAGGAGGTTAAAGGTGCTGATGCTCCAAGTAGGGAGATTGCTAGGAAAGCGGCTGGAATGGCGACCCCGGGCACAAGGAGAAGAGAAATGAGGTGCGTTTTAGAAACCTTTCCCCATCACATGGTGTACCATCTTTTTGTTTTCTCATGCATGTTTTCGATGTAGGAATATGCCCTTGAACCTGGAGATTTGGGACCCATGCGATGGGTACCACGCTGTATTACTTTAAAGGGTCTGCGTTTGCTCACCCAACCTCACCAAACCTCTCAGCCCCAAGAGTGTCCACCCTTATGTCTCATCCAGCTGTGGGTCTAGATATGGTCAATCCAGGTTGCATCACAGCCCCTGAACGCATTGTGTAAGAATTTCTCTCTCTTTCACTGTCTTTGTTTCATGGGTTTTTCAAAGTAATTTATTTTTATAATGGGGTTTAGCTGCTTTTCACTGCTGTGTTTATGCCGCTTTACACCCACTTGACACACTAACAGAGAGATATCAATACATAGGTTTTAAGATTATTACTAGTCAGATATATTCTTGTGCGGTGAATAGGGCGTGTTGAGTCCAGTTCTCTGAGCAAGGAGTAGGTCTTCTCTATTACATATTGGTTTTATGGAACGGTATCTGAGCTAATTTGAAACCCTTGTTTTATGTATCACCCCACCTCACCTTTCCCGTTAAGCAGCCATAGTGTGTTTTCTGCATGTGTGACTCTGTTCTGTTTTGTAATTCAGTTCAAGTGTAACGGTTTTGACATTCCCTCTATAAGTGATACCTTATGAGAAGTGTCCTTTTCTGTGTGACTTATTTCACTTAGAATCGTCGTACCTAAATCCACTCATCATGCTGCTACTAGCCTTATGACATTGATTTCCTGGCTGAGTGATATTCCATTGTACAATAGGACCACAACTTCTTTATCCATTTTTCTCTTTCCTGGGATATTGAAGGTGGAATGAAGTGGAGGTCCTTGTCAACAGAGCAGCCCTAAACTTTGGGGTGCTTGTGTCTTGCTGATTTTTCATTTTCCCAATTTATACCCCCATGAGTGGAAGTGCCCTATGCTCTCTAAGCTGTGTTTTTTAGATGTTTCAGGACACACCGTACACTTCTCCAGAGTGGCTGTTGGCAATTTACATCCCGCCCATCAGTGTAGCAAGGCTCCCATTTCTCCATGGCCTGTCCTGTATTTCTGGTTTTGAGACTTTTTTCAGCATGGCCCTTTTGAGCGATGGGTAGCGAGTCTTCTTTGTAGCCCTGATTTGCCTTTCCAGGTTGCTTGGTTGGCCAAAAAGGGCGTATGCGTTTTTTCCTGAATATATTCAGGAAAAAACGCATACGCCCTTTTTGGCCAAGGGCATCATTGTCAACGTTTTGCCGCTTTTCATGTGCTTTAAAGGCGATTCGAATCTACCTCCTGAAATCTGTTTCCTGCAATTCTGCCTTGATTTCAAATCCTCTTCTTTGCCTTCCCTCAATATATTTGTGGACGAGAGTTATCACTTATAACTCTGCAGGTTTGTGAATTGCAGTGCCCTGAAGCTCCATTTTACAACTCGCTTTTTTGGGAGCTGGCCGCAAAAGCGCAGGATGGCTTCAGGCCCTGTTCTGGTTCCGGGGGGCAGGCTGAGCCTGTGGTTAATTCTTCTTCCTGATGGGAAAATAGAGTGACCTGTGCCTGTCCCTACACCAAGAGCTAGTCTCTCATTGGTTCCAAGTCTTCCCGTTCATCCTCAGGACAAATTGCAACCTGTACGGAACAGGAGGTTAAAGGTGCTGATGCTCCAAGTAGGGAGATTGCTAGGAAAGCGGCTGGAATGGCGACCCCGGGCACAAGGAGAAGAGAAATGAGGTGCGTTTTAGAAACCTTTCCCCATCACATGGTGTACCATCTTTTTGTTTTCTCATGCATGTTTTCGATGTAGGAATATGCCCTTGAACCTGGAGATTTGGGACCCATGCGATGGGTACCACGCTGTATTACTTTAAAGGGTCTGCGTTTGCTCACCCAACCTCACCAAACCTCTCAGCCCCAAGAGTGTCCACCCTTATGTCTCATCCAGCTGTGGGTCTAGATATGGTCAATCCAGGTTGCATCACAGCCCCTGAACGCATTGTGTAAGAATTTCTCTCTCTTTCACTGTCTTTGTTTCATGGGTTTTTCAAAGTAATTTATTTTTATAATGGGGTTTAGCTGCTTTTCACTGCTGTGTTTATGCCGCTTTACACCCACTTGACACACTAACAGAGAGATATCAATACATAGGTTTTAAGATTATTACTAGTCAGATATATTCTTGTGCGGTGAATAGGGCGTGTTGAGTCCAGTTCTCTGAGCAAGGAGTAGGTCTTGTCTATTACATATTGGTTTTATGGAACGGTATCTGAGCTAATTTGAAACCCTTGTTTTATGTATCACCCCACCTCACCTTTCCCGTTAAGCAGCCATAGTGTGTTTTCTGCATGTGTGACTCTGTTCTGTTTTGTAATTCAGTTCAAGTGTAACGGTTTTGACATTCCCTCTATAAGTGATACCTTATGAGAAGTGTCCTTTTCTGTGTGACTTATTTCACTTAGAATCGTCGTACCTAAATCCACTCATCATGCTGCTACTAGCCTTATGACATTGATTTCCTGGCTGAGTGATATTCCATTGTACATTAGGACCACAACTTCTTTATCCATTTTTCTCTTTCCTGGGATATTGAAGGTGGAATGAAGTGGAGGTCCTTGTCAACAGAGCAGCCCTAAACTTTGGGGTGCTTGTGTCTTGCTGATTTTTCATTTTCCCAATTTATACCCCCATGAGTGGAAGTGCCCTATGCTCTCTAAGCTGTGTTTTTTAGATGTTTCAGGACACACCGTACACTTCTCCAGAGTGGCTGTTGGCAATTTACATCCCACCCATCAGTGTAGCAAGGCTCCCATTTCTCCATGGCCTGTCCTGTATTTCTGGTTTTGAGACTTTTTTCAGCATGGCCCTTTTGAGCGATGGGTAGCGAGTCTTCTTTGTAGCCCTGATTTGCCTTTCCAGGTTGCTTGGTTGGCCAAAAAGGGCGTATGCGTTTTTTCCTGAATATATTCAGGAAAAAACGCATACGCCCTTTTTGGCCAAGGGCATCATTGTCAACGTTTTGCCGCTTTTCATGTGCTTTAAAGGCGATTCGAATCTACCTCCTGAAATCTGTTTCCTGCAATTCTGCCTTGATTTCAAATCCTCTTCTTTGCCTTCCCTCAATATATTTGTGGACGAGAGTTATCACTTATAACTCTGCAGGTTTGTGAATTGCAGTGCCCTGAAGCTCCATTTTACAACTCGCTTTTTTGGGAGCTGGCCGCAAAAGCGCAGGATGGCTTCAGGCCCTGTTCTGGTTCCGGGGGGCAGGCTGAGCCTGTGGTTAATTCTTCTTCCTGATGGGAAAATAGAGTGACCTGTGCCTGTCCCTACACCAAGAGCTAGTCTCTCATTGGTTCCAAGTCTTCCCGTTCATCCTCAGGACAAATTGCAACCTGTACGGAACAGGAGGTTAAAGGTGCTGATGCTCCAAGTAGGGAGATTGCTAGGAAAGCGGCTGGAATGGCGACCCCGGGCACAAGGAGAAGAGAAATGAGGTGCGTTTTAGAAACCTTTCCCCATCACATGGTGTACCATCTTTTTGTTTTCTCATGCATGTTTTCGATGTAGGAATATGCCCTTGAACCTGGAGATTTGGGACCCATGCGATGGGTACCACGCTGTATTACTTTAAAGGGTCTGCGTTTGCTCACCCAACCTCACCAAACCTCTCAGCCCCAAGAGTGTCCACCCTTATGTCTCATCCAGCTGTGGGTCTAGATATGGTCAATCCAGGTTGCATCACAGCCCCTGAACGCATTGTGTAAGAATTTCTCTCTCTTTCACTGTCTTTGTTTCATGGGTTTTTCAAAGTAATTTATTTTTATAATGGGGTTTAGCTGCTTTTCACTGCTGTGTTTATGCCGCTTTACACCCACTTGACACACTAACAGAGAGATATCAATACATAGGTTTTAAGATTATTACTAGTCAGATATATTCTTGTGCGGTGAATAGGGCGTGTTGAGTCCAGTTCTCTGAGCAAGGAGTAGGTCTTCTCTATTACATATTGGTTTTATGGAACGGTATCTGAGCTAATTTGAAACCCTTGTTTTATGTATCACCCCACCTCACCTTTCCCGTTAAGCAGCCATAGTGTGTTTTCTGCATGTGTGACTCTGTTCTGTTTTGTAATTCAGTTCAAGTGTAACGGTTTTGACATTCCCTCTATAAGTGATACCTTATGAGAAGTGTCCTTTTCTGTGTGACTTATTTCACTTAGAATCGTCGTACCTAAATCCACTCATCATGCTGCTACTAGCCTTATGACATTGATTTCCTGGCTGAGTGATATTCCATTGTACATTAGGACCACAACTTCTTTATCCATTTTTCTCTTTCCTGGGATATTGAAGGTGGAATGAAGTGGAGGTCCTTGTCAACAGAGCAGCCCTAAACTTTGGGGTGCTTGTGTCTTGCTGATTTTTCATTTTCCCAATTTATACCCCCATGAGTGGAAGTGCCCTATGCTCTCTAAGCTGTGTTTTTTAGATGTTTCAGGACACACCGTACACTTCTCCAGAGTGGCTGTTGGCAATTTACATCCCGCCCATCAGTGTAGCAAGGCTCCCATTTCTCCATGGCCTGTCCTGTATTTCTGGTTTTGAGACTTTTTTCAGCATGGCCCTTTTGAGCGATGGGTAGCGAGTCTTCTTTGTAGCCCTGATTTGCCTTTCCAGGTTGCTTGGTTGGCCAAAAAGGGCGTATGCGTTTTTTTCCTAAATATATTCAGGAAAAAACGCATACGCCCTTTCTGGCCAAGGGCATCATTGTCAACGTTTTGCCGCTTTTCATGTGCTTTAAAGGCGATTCGAATCTACCTCCTGAAATCTGTTTCCTGCAATTCTGCCTTGATTTCAAATCCTCTTCTTTGCCTTCCCTCAATATATTTGTGGACGAGAGTTATCACTTATAACTCTGCAGGTTTGTGAATTGCAGTGCCCTGAAGCTCCATTTTACAACTCGCTTTTTTGGGAGCTGGCCGCAAAAGCGCAGGATGGCTTCAGGCCCTGTTCTGGTTCCGGGGGGCAGGCTGAGCCTGTGGTTAATTCTTCTTCCTGATGGGAAAATAGAGTGACCTGTGCCTGTCCCTACACCAAGAGCTAGTCTCTCATTGGTTCCAAGTCTTCCCGTTCATCCTCAGGACAAATTGCAACCTGTACGGAACAGGAGGTTAAAGGTGCTGATGCTCCAAGTAGGGAGATTGCTAGGAAAGCGGCTGGAATGGCGACCCCGGGCACAAGGAGAAGAGAAATGAGGTGCGTTTTAGAAACCTTTCCCCATCACATGGTGTACCATCTTTTTGTTTTCTCATGCATGTTTTCGATGTAGGAATATGCCCTTGAACCTGGAGATTTGGGACCCATGCGATGGGTACCACGCTGTATTACTTTAAAGGGTCTGCGTTTGCTCACCCAACCTCACCAAACCTCTCAGCCCCAAGAGTGTCCACCCTTATGTCTCATCCAGCTGTGGGTCTAGATATGGTCAATCCAGGTTGCATCACAGCCCCTGAACGCATTGTGTAAGAATTTCTCTCTCTTTCACTGTCTTTGTTTCATGGGTTTTTCAAAGTAATTTATTTTTATAATGGGGTTTAGCTGCTTTTCACTGCTGTGTTTATGCCGCTTTACACCCACTTGACACACTAACAGAGAGATATCAATACATAGGTTTTAAGATTATTACTAGTCAGATATATTCTTGTGCGGTGAATAGGGCGTGTTGAGTCCAGTTCTCTGAGCAAGGAGTAGGTCTTCTCTATTACATATTGGTTTTATGGAACGGTATCTGAGCTAATTTGAAACCCTTGTTTTATGTATCACCCCACCTCACCTTTCCCGTTAAGCAGCCATAGTGTGTTTTCTGCATGTGTGACTCTGTTCTGTTTTGTAATTCAGTTCAAGTGTAACGGTTTTTACATTCCCTCTATAAGTGATACCTTATGAGAAGTGTCCTTTTCTGTGTGACTTATTTCACTTAGAATCGTCGTACCTAAATCCACTCATCATGCTGCTACTAGCCTTATGACATTGATTTCCTGGCTGAGTGATATTCCATTGTACATTAGGACCACAACTTCTTTATCCATTTTTCTCTTTCCTGGGATATTGAAGGTGGAATGAAGTGGAGGTCCTTGTCAACAGAGCAGCCCTAAACTTTGGGGTGCTTGTGTCTTGCTGATTTTTCATTTTCCCAATTTATACCCCCATGAGTGGAAGTGCCCTATGCTCTCTAAGCTGTGTTTTTTAGATGTTTCAGGACACACCGTACACTTCTCCAGAGTGGCTGTTGGCAATTTACATCCCGCCCATCAGTGTAGCAAGGCTCCCATTTCTCCATGGCCTGTCCTGTATTTCTGGTTTTGAGACTTTTTTCAGCATGGCCCTTTTGAGCGATGGGTAGCGAGTCTTCTTTGTAGCCCTGATTTGCCTTTCCAGGTTGCTTGGTTGGCCAAAAAGGGCGTATGCGTTTTTTCCTGAATATATTCAGGAAAAAACGCATACGCCCTTTTTGGCCAAGGGCATCATTGTCAACGTTTTGCCGCTTTTCATGTGCTTTAAAGGCGATTCGAATCTACCTCCTGAAATCTGTTTCCTGCAATTCTGCCTTGATTTCAAATCCTCTTCTTTGCCTTCCCTCAATATATTTGTGGACGAGAGTTATCACTTATAACTCTGCAGGTTTGTGAATTGCAGTGCCCTGAAGCTCCATTTTACAACTCGCTTTTTTGGGAGCTGGCCGCAAAAGCGCAGGATGGCTTCAGGCCCTGTTCTGGTTCCGGGGGGCAGGCTGAGCCTGTGGTTAATTCTTCTTCCTGATGGGAAAATAGAGTGACCTGTGCCTGTCCCTACACCAAGAGCTAGTCTCTCATTGGTTCCAAGTCTTCCCGTTCATCCTCAGGACAAATTGCAACCTGTACGGAACAGGAGGTTAAAGGTGCTGATGCTCCAAGTAGGGAGATTGCTAGGAAAGCGGCTGGAATGGCGACCCCGGGCACAAGGAGAAGAGAAATGAGGTGCGTTTTAGAAACCTTTCCCCATCACATGGTGTACCATCTTTTTGTTTTCTCATGCATGTTTTCGATGTAGGAATATGCCCTTGAACCTGGAGATTTGGGACCCATGCGATGGGTACCACGCTGTATTACTTTAAAGGGTCTGCGTTTGCTCACCCAACCTCACCAAACCTCTCAGCCCCAAGAGTGTCCACCCTTATGTCTCATCCAGCTGTGGGTCTAGATATGGTCAATCCAGGTTGCATCACAGCCCCTGAACGCATTGTGTAAGAATTTCTCTCTCTTTCACTGTCTTTGTTTCATGGGTTTTTCAAAGTAATTTATTTTTATAATGGGGTTTAGCTGCTTTTCACTGCTGTGTTTATGCCGCTTTACACCCACTTGACACACTAACAGAGAGATATCAATACATAGGTTTTAAGATTATTACTAGTCAGATATATTCTTGTGCGGTGAATAGGGCGTGTTGAGTCCAGTTCTCTGAGCAAGGAGTAGGTCTTCTCTATTACATATTGGTTTTATGGAACGGTATCTGAGCTAATTTGAAACCCTTGTTTTATGTATCACCCCACCTCACCTTTCCCGTTAAGCAGCCATAGTGTGTTTTCTGCATGTGTGACTCTGTTCTGTTTTGTAATTCAGTTCAAGTGTAACGGTTTTGACATTCCCTCTATAAGTGATACCTTATGAGAAGTGTCCTTTTCTGTGTGACTTATTTCACTTAGAATCGTCGTACCTAAATCCACTCATCATGCTGCTACTAGCCTTATGACATTGATTTCCTGGCTGAGTGATATTCCATTGTACATTAGGACCACAACTTCTTTATCCATTTTTCTCTTTCCTGGGATATTGAAGGTGGAATGAAGTGGAGGTCCTTGTCAACAGAGCAGCCCTAAACTTTGGGGTGCTTGTGTCTTGCTGATTTTTCATTTTCCCAATTTATACCCCCATGAGTGGAAGTGCCCTATGCTCTCTAAGCTGTGTTTTTTAGATGTTTCAGGACACACCGTACACTTCTCCAGAGTGGCTGTTGGCAATTTACATCCCGCCCATCAGTGTAGCAAGGCTCCCATTTCTCCATGGCCTGTCCTGTATTTCTGGTTTTGAGACTTTTTTCAGCATGGCCCTTTTGAGCGATGGGTAGCGAGTCTTCTTTGTAGCCCTGATTTGCCTTTCCAGGTTGCTTGGTTGGCCAAAAAGGGCGTATGCGTTTTTTTCCTAAATATATTCAGGAAAAAACGCATACGCCCTTTCTGGCCAAGGGCATCATTGTCAACGTTTTGCCGCTTTTCATGTGCTTTAAAGGCGATTCGAATCTACCTCCTGAAATCTGTTTCCTGCAATTCTGCCTTGATTTCAAATCCTCTTCTTTGCCTTCCCTCAATATATTTGTGGACGAGAGTTATCACTTATAACTCTGCAGGTTTGTGAATTGCAGTGCCCTGAAGCTCCATTTTACAACTCGCTTTTTTGGGAGCTGGCCGCAAAAGCGCAGGATGGCTTCAGGCCCTGTTCTGGTTCCGGGGGGCAGGCTGAGCCTGTGGTTAATTCTTCTTCCTGATGGGAAAATAGAGTGACCTGTGCCTGTCCCTACACCAAGAGCTAGTCTCTCATTGGTTCCAAGTCTTCCCGTTCATCCTCAGGACAAATTGCAACCTGTACGGAACAGGAGGTTAAAGGTGCTGATGCTCCAAGTAGGGAGATTGCTAGGAAAGCGGCTGGAATGGCGACCCCGGGCACAAGGAGAAGAGAAATGAGGTGCGTTTTAGAAACCTTTCCCCATCACATGGTGTACCATCTTTTTGTTTTCTCATGCATGTTTTCGATGTAGGAATATGCCCTTGAACCTGGAGATTTGGGACCCATGCGATGGGTACCACGCTGTATTACTTTAAAGGGTCTGCGTTTGCTCACCCAACCTCACCAAACCTCTCAGCCCCAAGAGTGTCCACCCTTATGTCTCATCCAGCTGTGGGTCTAGATATGGTCAATCCAGGTTGCATCACAGCCCCTGAACGCATTGTGTAAGAATTTCTCTCTCTTTCACTGTCTTTGTTTCATGGGTTTTTCAAAGTAATTTATTTTTATAATGGGGTTTAGCTGCTTTTCACTGCTGTGTTTATGCCGCTTTACACCCACTTGACACACTAACAGAGAGATATCAATACATAGGTTTTAAGATTATTACTAGTCAGATATATTCTTGTGCGGTGAATAGGGCGTGTTGAGTCCAGTTCTCTGAGCAAGGAGTAGGTCTTCTCTATTACATATTGGTTTTATGGAACGGTATCTGAGCTAATTTGAAACCCTTGTTTTATGTATCACCCCACCTCACCTTTCCCGTTAAGCAGCCATAGTGTGTTTTCTGCATGTGTGACTCTGTTCTGTTTTGTAATTCAGTTCAAGTGTAACGGTTTTGACAGTCCCTCTATAAGTGATACCTTATGAGAAGTGTCCTTTTCTGTGTGACTTATTTCACTTAGAATCGTCGTACCTAAATCCACTCATCATGCTGCTACTAGCCTTATGACATTGATTTCCTGGCTGAGTGATATTCCATTGTACATTAGGACCACAACTTCTTTATCCATTTTTCTCTTTCCTGGGATATTGAAGGTGGAATGAAGTGGAGGTCCTTGTCAACAGAGCAGCCCTAAACTTTGGGGTGCTTGTGTCTTGCTGATTTTTCATTTTCCCAATTTATACCCCCATGAGTGGAAGTGCCCTATGCTCTCTAAGCTGTGTTTTTTAGATGTTTCAGGACACACCGTACACTTCTCCAGAGTGGCTGTTGGCAATTTACATCCCGCCCATCAGTGTAGCAAGGCTCCCATTTCTCCATGGCCTGTCCTGTATTTCTGGTTTTGAGACTTTTTTCAGCATGGCCCTTTTGAGCGATGGGTAGCGAGTCTTCTTTGTAGCCCTGATTTGCCTTTCCAGGTTGCTTGGTTGGCCAAAAAGGGCGTATGCGTTTTTTTCCTAAATATATTCAGGAAAAAACGCATACGCCCTTTCTGGCCAAGGGCATCATTGTCAACGTTTTGCCGCTTTTCATGTGCTTTAAAGGCGATTCGAATCTACCTCCTGAAATCTGTTTCCTGCAATTCTGCCTTGATTTCAAATCCTCTTCTTTGCCTTCCCTCAATATATTTGTGGACGAGAGTTATCACTTATAACTCTGCAGGTTTGTGAATTGCAGTGCCCTGAAGCTCCATTTTACAACTCGCTTTTTTGGGAGCTGGCCGCAAAAGCGCAGGATGGCTTCAGGCCCTGTTCTGGTTCCGGGGGGCAGGCTGAGCCTGTGGTTAATTCTTCTTCCTGATGGGAAAATAGAGTGACCTGTGCCTGTCCCTACACCAAGAGCTAGTCTCTCATTGGTTCCAAGTCTTCCCGTTCATCCTCAGGACAAATTGCAACCTGTACGGAACAGGAGGTTAAAGGTGCTGATGCTCCAAGTAGGGAGATTGCTAGGAAAGCGGCTGGAATGGCGACCCCGGGCACAAGGAGAAGAGAAATGAGGTGCGTTTTAGAAACCTTTCCCCATCACATGGTGTACCATCTTTTTGTTTTCTCATGCATGTTTTCGATGTAGGAATATGCCCTTGAACCTGGAGATTTGGGACCCATGCGATGGGTACCACGCTGTATTACTTTAAAGGGTCTGCGTTTGCTCACCCAACCTCACCAAACCTCTCAGCCCCAAGAGTGTCCACCCTTATGTCTCATCCAGCTGTGGGTCTAGATATGGTCAATCCAGGTTGCATCACAGCCCCTGAACGCATTGTGTAAGAATTTCTCTCTCTTTCACTGTCTTTGTTTCATGGGTTTTTCAAAGTAATTTATTTTTATAATGGGGTTTAGCTGCTTTTCACTGCTGTGTTTATGCCGCTTTACACCCACTTGACACACTAACAGAGAGATATCAATACATAGGTTTTAAGATTATTACTAGTCAGATATATTCTTGTGCGGTGAATAGGGCGTGTTGAGTCCAGTTCTCTGAGCAAGGAGTAGGTCTTCTCTATTACATATTGGTTTTATGGAACGGTATCTGAGCTAATTTGAAACCCTTGTTTTATGTATCACCCCACCTCACCTTTCCCGTTAAGCAGCCATAGTGTGTTTTCTGCATGTGTGACTCTGTTCTGTTTTGTAATTCAGTTCAAGTGTAACGGTTTTTACATTCCCTCTATAAGTGATACCTTATGAGAAGTGTCCTTTTCTGTGTGACTTATTTCACTTAGAATCGTCGTACCTAAATCCACTCATCATGCTGCTACTAGCCTTATGACATTGATTTCCTGGCTGAGTGATATTCCATTGTACATTAGGACCACAACTTCTTTATCCATTTTTCTCTTTCCTGGGATATTGAAGGTGGAATGAAGTGGAGGTCCTTGTCAACAGAGCAGCCCTAAACTTTGGGGTGCTTGTGTCTTGCTGATTTTTCATTTTCCCAATTTATACCCCCATGAGTGGAAGTGCCCTATGCTCTCTAAGCTGTGTTTTTTAGATGTTTCAGGACACACCGTACACTTCTCCAGAGTGGCTGTTGGCAATTTACATCCCGCCCATCAGTGTAGCAAGGCTCCCATTTCTCCATGGCCTGTCCTGTATTTCTGGTTTTGAGACTTTTTTCAGCATGGCCCTTTTGAGCGATGGGTAGCGAGTCTTCTTTGTAGCCCTGATTTGCCTTTCCAGGTTGCTTGGTTGGCCAAAAAGGGCGTATGCGTTTTTTTCCTAAATATATTCAGGAAAAAACGCATACGCCCTTTCTGGCCAAGGGCATCATTGTCAACGTTTTGCCGCTTTTCATGTGCTTTAAAGGCGATTCGAATCTACCTCCTGAAATCTGTTTCCTGCAATTCTGCCTTGATTTCAAATCCTCTTCTTTGCCTTCCCTCAATATATTTGTGGACGAGAGTTATCACTTATAACTCTGCAGGTTTGTGAATTGCAGTGCCCTGAAGCTCCATTTTACAACTCGCTTTTTTGGGAGCTGGCCGCAAAAGCGCAGGATGGCTTCAGGCCCTGTTCTGGTTCCGGGGGGCAGGCTGAGCCTGTGGTTAATTCTTCTTCCTGATGGGAAAATAGAGTGACCTGTGCCTGTCCCTACACCAAGAGCTAGTCTCTCATTGGTTCCAAGTCTTCCCGTTCATCCTCAGGACAAATTGCAACCTGTACGGAACAGGAGGTTAAAGGTGCTGATGCTCCAAGTAGGGAGATTGCTAGGAAAGCGGCTGGAATGGCGACCCCGGGCACAAGGAGAAGAGAAATGAGGTGCGTTTTAGAAACCTTTCCCCATCACATGGTGTACCATCTTTTTGTTTTCTCATGCATGTTTTCGATGTAGGAATATGCCCTTGAACCTGGAGATTTGGGACCCATGCGATGGGTACCACGCTGTATTACTTTAAAGGGTCTGCGTTTGCTCACCCAACCTCACCAAACCTCTCAGCCCCAAGAGTGTCCACCCTTATGTCTCATCCAGCTGTGGGTCTAGATATGGTCAATCCAGGTTGCATCACAGCCCCTGAACGCATTGTGTAAGAATTTCTCTCTCTTTCACTGTCTTTGTTTCATGGGTTTTTCAAAGTAATTTATTTTTATAATGGGGTTTAGCTGCTTTTCACTGCTGTGTTTATGCCGCTTTACACCCACTTGACACACTAACAGAGAGATATCAATACATAGGTTTTAAGATTATTACTAGTCAGATATATTCTTGTGCGGTGAATAGGGCGTGTTGAGTCCAGTTCTCTGAGCAAGGAGTAGGTCTTGTCTATTACATATTGGTTTTATGGAACGGTATCTGAGCTAATTTGAAACCCTTGTTTTATGTATCACCCCACCTCACCTTTCCCGTTAAGCAGCCATAGTGTGTTTTCTGCATGTGTGACTCTGTTCTGTTTTGTAATTCAGTTCAAGTGTAACGGTTTTTACATTCCCTCTATAAGTGATACCTTATGAGAAGTGTCCTTTTCTGTGTGACTTATTTCACTTAGAATCGTCGTACCTAAATCCACTCATCATGCTGCTACTAGCCTTATGACATTGATTTCCTGGCTGAGTGATATTCCATTGTACATTAGGACCACAACTTCTTTATCCATTTTTCTCTTTCCTGGGATATTGAAGGTGGAATGAAGTGGAGGTCCTTGTCAATAGAGCAGCCCTAAACTTTGGGGTGCTTGTGTCTTGCTGATTTTTCATTTTCCCAATTTATACCCCCATGAGTGGAAGTGCCCTATGCTCTCTAAGCTGTGTTTTTTAGATGTTTCAGGACACACCGTACACTTCTCCAGAGTGGCTGTTGGCAATTTACATCCCGCCCATCAGTGTAGCAAGGCTCCCATTTCTCCATGGCCTGTCCTGTATTTCTGGTTTTGAGACTTTTTTCAGCATGGCCCTTTTGAGCGATGGGTAGCGAGTCTTCTTTGTAGCCCTGATTTGCCTTTCCAGGTTGCTTGGTTGGCCAAAAAGGGCGTATGCGTTTTTTCCTGAATATATTCAGGAAAAAACGCATACGCCCTTTTTGGCCAAGGGCATCATTGTCAACGTTTTGCCGCTTTTCATGTGCTTTAAAGGCGATTCGAATCTACCTCCTGAAATCTGTTTCCTGAAATTCTGCCTTGATTTCAAATCCTCTTCTTTGCCTTCCCTCAATATATTTGTGGACGAGAGTTATCACTTATAACTCTGCAGGTTTGTGAATTGCAGTGCCCTGAAGCTCCATTTTACAACTCGCTTTTTTGGGAGCTGGCCGCAAAAGCGCAGGATGGCTTCAGGCCCTGTTCTGGTTCCGGGGGGCAGGCTGAGCCTGTGGTTAATTCTTCTTCCTGATGGGAAAATAGAGTGACCTGTGCCTGTCCCTACACCAAGAGCTAGTCTCTCATTGGTTCCAAGTCTTCCCGTTCATCCTCAGGACAAATTGCAACCTGTACGGAACAGGAGGTTAAAGGTGCTGATGCTCCAAGTAGGGAGATTGCTAGGAAAGCGGCTGGAATGGCGACCCCGGGCACAAGGAGAAGAGAAATGAGGTGCGTTTTAGAAACCTTTCCCCATCACATGGTGTACCATCTTTTTGTTTTCTCATGCATGTTTTCGATGTAGGAATATGCCCTTGAACCTGGAGATTTGGGACCCATGCGATGGGTACCACGCTGTATTACTTTAAAGGGTCTGCGTTTGCTCACCCAACCTCACCAAACCTCTCAGCCCCAAGAGTGTCCACCCTTATGTCTCATCCAGCTGTGGGTCTAGATATGGTCAATCCAGGTTGCATCACAGCCCCTGAACGCATTGTGTAAGAATTTCTCTCTCTTTCACTGTCTTTGTTTCATGGGTTTTTCGAAGTAATTTATTTTTATAATGGGGTTTAGCTGCTTTTCACTGCTGTGTTTATGCCGCTTTACACCCACTTGACACACTAACAGAGAGATATCAATACATAGGTTTTAAGATTATTACTAGTCAGATATATTCTTGTGCGGTGAATAGGGCGTGTTGAGTCCAGTTCTCTGAGCAAGGAGTAGGTCTTCTCTATTACATATTGGTTTTATGGAACGGTATCTGAGCTAATTTGAAACCCTTGTTTTATGTATCACCCCACCTCACCTTTCCCGTTAAGCAGTCATAGTGTGTTTTCTGCATGTGTGACTCTGTTCTGTTTTGTAATTCAGTTCAAGTGTAACGGTTTTTACATTCCCTCTATAAGTGATACCTTATGAGAAGTGTCCTTTTCTGTGTGACTTATTTCACTTAGAATCGTCGTACCTAAATCCACTCATCATGCTGCTACTAGCCTTATGACATTGATTTCCTGGCTGAGTGATATTCCATTGTACATTAGGACCACAACTTCTTTATCCATTTTTCTCTTTCCTGGGATATTGAAGGTGGAATGAAGTGGAGGTCCTTGTCAACAGAGCAGCCCTAAACTTTGGGGTGCTTGTGTCTTGCTGATTTTTCATTTTCCCAATTTATACCCCCATGAGTGGAAGTGCCCTATGCTCTCTAAGCTGTGTTTTTTAGATGTTTCAGGACACACCGTACACTTCTCCAGAGTGGCTGTTGGCAATTTACATCCCGCCCATCAGTGTAGCAAGGCTCCCATTTCTCCATGGCCTGTCCTGTATTTCTGGTTTTGAGACTTTTTTCAGCATGGCCCTTTTGAGCGATGGGTAGCGAGTCTTCTTTGTAGCCCTGATTTGCCTTTCCAGGTTGCTTGGTTGGCCAAAAAGGGCGTATGCGTTTTTTCCTGAATATATTCAGGAAAAAACGCATACGCCCTTTTTGGCCAAGGGCATCATTGTCAACGTTTTGCCGCTTTTCATGTGCTTTAAAGGCGATTCGAATCTACCTCCTGAAATCTGTTTCCTGCAATTCTGCCTTGATTTCAAATCCTCTTCTTTGCCTTCCCTCAATATATTTGTGGACGAGAGTTATCACTTATAACTCTGCAGGTTTGTGAATTGCAGTGCCCTGAAGCTCCATTTTACAACTCGCTTTTTTGGGAGCTGGCCGCAAAAGCGCAGGATGGCTTCAGGCCCTGTTCTGGTTCCGGGGGGCAGGCTGAGCCTGTGGTTAATTCTTCTTCCTGATGGGAAAATAGAGTGACCTGTGCCTGTCCCTACACCAAGAGCTAGTCTCTCATTGGTTCCAAGTCTTCCCGTTCATCCTCAGGACAAATTGCAACCTGTACGGAACAGGAGGTTAAAGGTGCTGATGCTCCAAGTAGGGAGATTGCTAGGAAAGCGGCTGGAATGGCGACCCCGGGCACAAGGAGAAGAGAAATGAGGTGCGTTTTAGAAACCTTTCCCCATCACATGGTGTACCATCTTTTTGTTTTCTCATGCATGTTTTCGATGTAGGAATATGCCCTTGAACCTGGAGATTTGGGACCCATGCGATGGGTACCACGCTGTATTACTTTAAAGGGTCTGCGTTTGCTCACCCAACCTCACCAAACCTCTCAGCCCCAAGAGTGTCCACCCTTATGTCTCATCCAGCTGTGGGTCTAGATATGGTCAATCCAGGTTGCATCACAGCCCCTGAACGCATTGTGTAAGAATTTCTCTCTCTTTCACTGTCTTTGTTTCATGGGTTTTTCAAAGTAATTTATTTTTATAATGGGGTTTAGCTGCTTTTCACTGCTGTGTTTATGCCGCTTTACACCCACTTGACACACTAACAGAGAGATATCAATACATAGGTTTTAAGATTATTACTAGTCAGATATATTCTTGTGCGGTGAATAGGGCGTGTTGAGTCCAGTTCTCTGAGCAAGGAGTAGGTCTTCTCTATTACATATTGGTTTTATGGAACGGTATCTGAGCTAATTTGAAACCCTTGTTTTATGTATCACCCCACCTCACCTTTCCCGTTAAGCAGCCATAGTGTGTTTTCTGCATGTGTGACTCTGTTCTGTTTTGTAATTCAGTTCAAGTGTAACGGTTTTTACATTCCCTCTATAAGTGATACCTTATGAGAAGTGTCCTTTTCTGTGTGACTTATTTCACTTAGAATCGTCGTACCTAAATCCACTCATCATGCTGCTACTAGCCTTATGACATTGATTTCCTGGCTGAGTGATATTCCATTGTACATTAGGACCACAACTTCTTTATCCATTTTTCTCTTTCCTGGGATATTGAAGGTGGAATGAAGTGGAGGTCCTTGTCAACAGAGCAGCCCTAAACTTTGGGGTGCTTGTGTCTTGCTGATTTTTCATTTTCCCAATTTATACCCCCATGAGTGGAAGTGCCCTATGCTCTCTAAGCTGTGTTTTTTAGATGTTTCAGGACACACCGTACACTTCTCCAGAGTGGCTGTTGGCAATTTACATCCCGCCCATCAGTGTAGCAAGGCTCCCATTTCTCCATGGCCTGTCCTGTATTTCTGGTTTTGAGACTTTTTTCAGCATGGCCCTTTTGAGCGATGGGTAGCGAGTCTTCTTTGTAGCCCTGATTTGCCTTTCCAGGTTGCTTGGTTGGCCAAAAAGGGCGTATGCGTTTTTTCCTGAATATATTCAGGAAAAAACGCATACGCCCTTTTTGGCCAAGGGCATCATTGTCAACGTTTTGCTGCTTTTCATGTGCTTTAAAGGCGATTCGAATCTACCTCCTGAAATCTGTTTCCTGCAATTCTGCCTTGATTTCAAATCCTCTTCTTTGCCTTCCCTCAATATATTTGTGGACGAGAGTTATCACTTATAACTCTGCAGGTTTGTGAATTGCAGTGCCCTGAAGCTCCATTTTACAACTCGCTTTTTTGGGAGCTGGCCGCAAAAGCGCAGGATGGCTTCAGGCCCTGTTCTGGTTCCGGGGGGCAGGCTGAGCCTGTGGTTAATTCTTCTTCCTGATGGGAAAATAGAGTGACCTGTGCCTGTCCCTACACCAAGAGCTAGTCTCTCATTGGTTCCAAGTCTTCCCGTTCATCCTCAGGACAAATTGCAACCTGTACGGAACAGGAGGTTAAAGGTGCTGATGCTCCAAGTAGGGAGATTGCTAGGAAAGCGGCTGGAATGGCGACCCCGGGCACAAGGAGAAGAGAAATGAGGTGCGTTTTAGAAACCTTTCCCCATCACATGGTGTACCATCTTTTTGTTTTCTCATGCATGTTTTCGATGTAGGAATATGCCCTTGAACCTGGAGATTTGGGACCCATGCGATGGGTACCACGCTGTATTACTTTAAAGGGTCTGCGTTTGCTCACCCAACCTCACCAAACCTCTCAGCCCCAAGAGTGTCCACCCTTATGTCTCATCCAGCTGTGGGTCTAGATATGGTCAATCCAGGTTGCATCACAGCCCCTGAACGCATTGTGTAAGAATTTCTCTCTCTTTCACTGTCTTTGTTTCATGGGTTTTTCAAAGTAATTTATTTTTATAATGGGGTTTAGCTGCTTTTCACTGCTGTGTTTATGCCGCTTTACACCCACTTGACACACTAACAGAGAGATATCAATACATAGGTTTTAAGATTATTACTAGTCAGATATATTCTTGTGCGGTGAATAGGGCGTGTTGAGTCCAGTTCTCTGAGCAAGGAGTAGGTCTTGTCTATTACATATTGGTTTTATGGAACGGTATCTGAGCTAATTTGAAACCCTTGTTTTATGTATCACCCCACCTCACCTTTCCCGTTAAGCAGCCATAGTGTGTTTTCTGCATGTGTGACTCTGTTCTGTTTTGTAATTCAGTTCAAGTGTAACGGTTTTTACATTCCCTCTATAAGTGATACCTTATGAGAAGTGTCCTTTTCTGTGTGACTTATTTCACTTAGAATCGTCGTACCTAAATCCACTCATCATGCTGCTACTAGCCTTATGACATTGATTTCCTGGCTGAGTGATATTCCATTGTACATTAGGACCACAACTTCTTTATCCATTTTTCTCTTTCCTGGGATATTGAAGGTGGAATGAAGTGGAGGTCCTTGTCAACAGAGCAGCCCTAAACTTTGGGGTGCTTGTGTCTTGCTGATTTTTCATTTTCCCAATTTATACCCCCATGAGTGGAAGTGCCCTATGCTCTCTAAGCTGTGTTTTTTAGATGTTTCAGGACACACCGTACACTTCTCCAGAGTGGCTGTTGGCAATTTACATCCCGCCCATCAGTGTAGCAAGGCTCCCATTTCTCCATGGCCTGTCCTGTATTTCTGGTTTTGAGACTTTTTTCAGCATGGCCCTTTTGAGCGATGGGTAGCGAGTCTTCTTTGTAGCCCTGATTTGCCTTTCCAGGTTGCTTGGTTGGCCAAAAAGGGCGTATGCGTTTTTTCCTGAATATATTCAGGAAAAAACGCATACGCCCTTTTTGGCCAAGGGCATCATTGTCAACGTTTTGCCGCTTTTCATGTGCTTTAAAGGCGATTCGAATCTACCTCCTGAAATCTGTTTCCTGCAATTCTGCCTTGATTTCAAATCCTCTTCTTTGCCTTCCCTCAATATATTTGTGGACGAGAGTTATCACTTATAACTCTGCAGGTTTGTGAATTGCAGTGCCCTGAAGCTCCATTTTACAACTCGCTTTTTTGGGAGCTGGCCGCAAAAGCGCAGGATGGCTTCAGGCCCTGTTCTGGTTCCGGGGGGCAGGCTGAGCCTGTGGTTAATTCTTCTTCCTGATGGGAAAATAGAGTGACCTGTGCCTGTCCCTACACCAAGAGCTAGTCTCTCATTGGTTCCAAGTCTTCCCGTTCATCCTCAGGACAAATTGCAACCTGTACGGAACAGGAGGTTAAAGGTGCTGATGCTCCAAGTAGGGAGATTGCTAGGAAAGCGGCTGGAATGGCGACCCCGGGCACAAGGAGAAGAGAAATGAGGTGCGTTTTAGAAACCTTTCCCCATCACATGGTGTACCATCTTTTTGTTTTCTCATGCATGTTTTCGATGTAGGAATATGCCCTTGAACCTGGAGATTTGGGACCCATGCGATGGGTACCACGCTGTATTACTTTAAAGGGTCTGCGTTTGCTCACCCAACCTCACCAAACCTCTCAGCCCCAAGAGTGTCCACCCTTATGTCTCATCCAGCTGTGGGTCTAGATATGGTCAATCCAGGTTGCATCACAAGCCCCTGAACGCATTGTGTAAGAATTTCTCTCTCTTTCACTGTCTTTGTTTCATGGGTTTTTCAAAGTAATTTATTTTTATAATGGGGTTTAGCTGCTTTTCACTGCTGTGTTTATGCCGCTTTACACCCACTTGACACACTAACAGAGAGATATCAATACATAGGTTTTAAGATTATTACTAGTCAGATATATTCTTGTGCGGTGAATAGGGCGTGTTGAGTCCAGTTCTCTGAGCAAGGAGTAGGTCTTGTCTATTACATATTGGTTTTATGGAACGGTATCTGAGCTAATTTGAAACCCTTGTTTTATGTATCACCCCACCTCACCTTTCCCGTTAAGCAGCCATAGTGTGTTTTCTGCATGTGTGACTCTGTTCTGTTTTGTAATTCAGTTCAAGTGTAACGCTTTTTACATTCCCTCTATAAGTGATACCTTATGAGAAGTGTCCTTTTCTGTGTGACTTATTTCACTTAGAATCGTCGTACCTAAATCCACTCATCATGCTGCTACTAGCCTTATGACATTGATTTCCTGGCTGAGTGATATTCCATTGTACATTAGGACCACAACTTCTTTATCCATTTTTCTCTTTCCTGGGATATTGAAGGTGGAATGAAGTGGAGGTCCTTGTCAACAGAGCAGCCCTAAACTTTGGGGTGCTTGTGTCTTGCTGATTTTTCATTATCCCAATTTATACCCCCATGAGTGGAAGTGCCCTATGCTCTCTAAGCTGTGTTTTTTAGATGTTTCAGGACACACCGTACACTTCTCCAGAGTGGCTGTTGGCAATTTACATCCCGCCCATCAGTGTAGCAAGGCTCCCATTTCTCCATGGCCTGTCCTGTATTTCTGGTTTTGAGACTTTTTTCAGCATGGCCCTTTTGAGCGATGGGTAGCGAGTCTTCTTTGTAGCCCTGATTTGCCTTTCCAGGTTGCTTGGTTGGCCAAAAAGGGCGTATGCGTTTTTTTCCTAAATATATTCAGGAAAAAACGCATACGCCCTTTCTGGCCAAGGGCATCATTGTCAACGTTTTGCTGCTTTTCATGTGCTTTAAAGGCGATTCGAATCTACCTCCTGAAATCTGTTTCCTGCAATTCTGCCTTGATTTCAAATCCTCTTCTTTGCCTTCCCTCAATATATTTGTGGACGAGAGTTATCACTTATAACTCTGCAGGTTTGTGAATTGCAGTGCCCTGAAGCTCCATTTTACAACTCGCTTTTTTGGGAGCTGGCCGCAAAAGCGCAGGATGGCTTCAGGCCCTGTTCTGGTTCCGGGGGGCAGGCTGAGCCTGTGGTTAATTCTTCTTCCTGATGGGAAAATAGAGTGACCTGTGCCTGTCCCTACACCAAGAGCTAGTCTCTCATTGGTTCCAAGTCTTCCCGTTCATCCTCAGGACAAATTGCAACCTGTACGGAACAGGATGTTAAAGGTGCTGATGCTCCAAGTAGGGAGATTGCTAGGAAAGCGGCTGGAATGGCGACCCCGGGCACAAGGAGAAGAGAAATGAGGTGCGTTTTAGAAACCTTTCCCCATCACATGGTGTACCATCTTTTTGTTTTCTCATGCATGTTTTCGATGTAGGAATATGCCCTTGAACCTGGAGATTTGGGACCCATGCGATGGGTACCACGCTGTATTACTTTAAAGGGTCTGCGTTTGCTCACCCAACCTCACCAAACCTCTCAGCCCCAAGAGTGTCCACCCTTATGTCTCATCCAGCTGTGGGTCTAGATATGGTCAATCCAGGTTGCATCACAGCCCCTGAACGCATTGTGTAAGAATTTCTCTCTCTTTCACTGTCTTTGTTTCATGGGTTTTTCAAAGTAATTTATTTTTATAATGGGGTTTAGCTGCTTTTCACTGCTGTGTTTATGCCGCTTTACACCCACTTGACACACTAACAGAGAGATATCAATACATAGGTTTTAAGATTATTACTAGTCAGATATATTCTTGTGCGGTGAATAGGGCGTGTTGAGTCCAGTTCTCTGAGCAAGGAGTAGGTCTTGTCTATTACATATTGGTTTTATGGAACGGTATCTGAGCTAATTTGAAACCCTTGTTTTATGTATCACCCCACCTCACCTTTCCCGTTAAGCAGCCATAGTGTGTTTTCTGCATGTGTGACTCTGTTCTGTTTTGTAATTCAGTTCAAGTGTAACGCTTTTTACATTCCCTCTATAAGTGATACCTTATGAGAAGTGTCCTTTTCTGTGTGACTTATTTCACTTAGAATCGTCGTACCTAAATCCACTCATCATGCTGCTACTAGCCTTATGACATTGATTTCCTGGCTGAGTGATATTCCATTGTACATTAGGACCACAACTTCTTTATCCATTTTTCTCTTTCCTGGGATATTGAAGGTGGAATGAAGTGGAGGTCCTTGTCAATAGAGCAGCCCTAAACTTTGGGGTGCTTGTGTCTTGCTGATTTTTCATTTTCCCAATTTATACCCCCATGAGTGGAAGTGCCCTATGCTCTCTAAGCTGTGTTTTTTAGATGTTTCAGGACACACCGTACACTTCTCCAGAGTGGCTGTTGGCAATTTACATCCCGCCCATCAGTGTAGCAAGGCTCCCATTTCTCCATGGCCTGTCCTGTATTTCTGGTTTTGAGACTTTTTTCAGCATGGCCCTTTTGAGCGATGGGTAGCGAGTCTTCTTTGTAGCCCTGATTTGCCTTTCCAGGTTGCTTGGTTGGCCAAAAAGGGCGTATGCGTTTTTTTCCTAAATATATTCAGGAAAAAACGCATACGCCCTTTCTGGCCAAGGGCATCATTGTCAACGTTTTGCCGCTTTTCATGTGCTTTAAAGGCGATTCGAATCTACCTCCTGAAATCTGTTTCCTGCAATTCTGCCTTGATTTCAAATCCTCTTCTTTGCCTTCCCTCAATATATTTGTGGACGAGAGTTATCACTTATAACTCTGCAGGTTTGTGAATTGCAGTGCCCTGAAGCTCCATTTTACAACTCGCTTTTTTGGGAGCTGGCCGCAAAAGCGCAGGATGGCTTCAGGCCCTGTTCTGGTTCCGGGGGGCAGGCTGAGCCTGTGGTTAATTCTTCTTCCTGATGGGAAAATAGAGTGACCTGTGCCTGTCCCTACACCAAGAGCTAGTCTCTCATTGGTTCCAAGTCTTCCCGTTCATCCTCAGGACAAATTGCAACCTGTACGGAACAGGAGGTTAAAGGTGCTGATGCTCCAAGTAGGGAGATTGCTAGGAAAGCGGCTGGAATGGCGACCCCGGGCACAAGGAGAAGAGAAATGAGGTGCGTTTTAGAAACCTTTCCCCATCACATGGTGTACCATCTTTTTGTTTTCTCATGCATGTTTTCGATGTAGGAATATGCCCTTGAACCTGGAGATTTGGGACCCATGCGATGGGTACCACGCTGTATTACTTTAAAGGGTCTGCGTTTGCTCACCCAACCTCACCAAACCTCTCAGCCCCAAGAGTGTCCACCCTTATGTCTCATCCAGCTGTGGGTCTAGATATGGTCAATCCAGGTTGCATCACAGCCCCTGAACGCATTGTGTAAGAATTTCTCTCTCTTTCACTGTCTTTGTTTCATGGGTTTTTCAAAGTAATTTATTTTTATAATGGGGTTTAGCTGCTTTTCACTGCTGTGTTTATGCCGCTTTACACCCACTTGACACACTAACAGAGAGATATCAATACATAGGTTTTAAGATTATTACTAGTCAGATATATTCTTGTGCGGTGAATAGGGCGTGTTGAGTCCAGTTCTCTGAGCAAGGAGTAGGTCTTCTCTATTACATATTGGTTTTATGGAACGGTATCTGAGCTAATTTGAAACCCTTGTTTTATGTATCACCCCACCTCACCTTTCCCGTTAAGCAGCCATAGTGTGTTTTCTGCATGTGTGACTCTGTTCTGTTTTGTAATTCAGTTCAAGTGTAACGGTTTTTACATTCCCTCTATAAGTGATACCTTATGAGAAGTGTCCTTTTCTGTGTGACTTATTTCACTTAGAATCGTCGTACCTAAATCCACTCATCATGCTGCTACTAGCCTTATGACATTGATTTCCTGGCTGAGTGATATTCCATTGTACATTAGGACCACAACTTCTTTATCCATTTTTCTCTTTCCTGGGATATTGAAGGTGGAATGAAGTGGAGGTCCTTGTCAACAGAGCAGCCCTAAACTTTGGGGTGCTTGTGTCTTGCTGATTTTTCATTTTCCCAATTTATACCCCCATGAGTGGAAGTGCCCTATGCTCTCTAAGCTGTGTTTTTTAGATGTTTCAGGACACACCGTACACTTCTCCAGAGTGGCTGTTGGCAATTTACATCCCGCCCATCAGTGTAGCAAGGCTCCCATTTCTCCATGGCCTGTCCTGTATTTCTGGTTTTGAGACTTTTTTCAGCATGGCCCTTTTGAGCGATGGGTAGCGAGTCTTCTTTGTAGCCCTGATTTGCCTTTCCAGGTTGCTTGGTTGGCCAAAAAGGGCGTATGCGTTTTTTTCCTAAATATATTCAGGAAAAAACGCATACGCCCTTTCTGGCCAAGGGCATCATTGTCAACGTTTTGCCGCTTTTCATGTGCTTTAAAGGCGATTCGAATCTACCTCCTGAAATCTGTTTCCTGCAATTCTGCCTTGATTTCAAATCCTCTTCTTTGCCTTCCCTCAATATATTTGTGGACGAGAGTTATCACTTATAACTCTGCAGGTTTGTGAATTGCAGTGCCCTGAAGCTCCATTTTACAACTCGCTTTTTTGGGAGCTGGCCGCAAAAGCGCAGGATGGCTTCAGGCCCTGTTCTGGTTCCGGGGGGCAGGCTGAGCCTGTGGTTAATTCTTCTTCCTGATGGGAAAATAGAGTGACCTGTGCCTGTCCCTACACCAAGAGCTAGTCTCTCATTGGTTCCAAGTCTTCCCGTTCATCCTCAGGACAAATTGCAACCTGTACGGAACAGGAGGTTAAAGGTGCTGATGCTCCAAGTAGGGAGATTGCTAGGAAAGCGGCTGGAATGGCGACCCCGGGCACAAGGAGAAGAGAAATGAGGTGCGTTTTAGAAACCTTTCCCCATCACATGGTGTACCATCTTTTTGTTTTCTCATGCATGTTTTCGATGTAGGAATATGCCCTTGAACCTGGAGATTTGGGACCCATGCGATGGGTACCACGCTGTATTACTTTAAAGGGTCTGCGTTTGCTCACCCAACCTCACCAAACCTCTCAGCCCCAAGAGTGTCCACCCTTATGTCTCATCCAGCTGTGGGTCTAGATATGGTCAATCCAGGTTGCATCACAGCCCCTGAACGCATTGTGTAAGAATTTCTCTCTCTTTCACTGTCTTTGTTTCATGGGTTTTTCAAAGTAATTTATTTTTATAATGGGGTTTAGCTGCTTTTCACTGCTGTGTTTATGCCGCTTTACACCCACTTGACACACTAACAGAGAGATATCAATACATAGGTTTTAAGATTATTACTAGTCAGATATATTCTTGTGCGGTGAATAGGGCGTGTTGAGTCCAGTTCTCTGAGCAAGGAGTAGGTCTTCTCTATTACATATTGGTTTTATGGAACGGTATCTGAGCTAATTTGAAACCCTTGTTTTATGTATCACCCCACCTCACCTTTCCCGTTAAGCAGCCATAGTGTGTTTTCTGCATGTGTGACTCTGTTCTGTTTTGTAATTCAGTTCAAGTGTAACGGTTTTTACATTCCCTCTATAAGTGATACCTTATGAGAAGTGTCCTTTTCTGTGTGACTTATTTCACTTAGAATCGTCGTACCTAAATCCACTCATCATGCTGCTACTAGCCTTATGACATTGATTTCCTGGCTGAGTGATATTCCATTGTACATTAGGACCACAACTTCTTTATCCATTTTTCTCTTTCCTGGGATATTGAAGGTGGAATGAAGTGGAGGTCCTTGTCAACAGAGCAGCCCTAAACTTTGGGGTGCTTGTGTCTTGCTGATTTTTCATTTTCCCAATTTATACCCCCATGAGTGGAAGTGCCCTATGCTCTCTAAGCTGTGTTTTTTAGATGTTTCAGGACACACCGTACACTTCTCCAGAGTGGCTGTTGGCAATTTACATCCCGCCCATCAGTGTAGCAAGGCTCCCATTTCTCCATGGCCTGTCCTGTATTTCTGGTTTTGAGACTTTTTTCAGCATGGCCCTTTTGAGCGATGGGTAGCGAGTCTTCTTTGTAGCCCTGATTTGCCTTTCCAGGTTGCTTGGTTGGCCAAAAAGGGCGTATGCGTTTTTTTCCTAAATATATTCAGGAAAAAACGCATACGCCCTTTCTGGCCAAGGGCATCATTGTCAACGTTTTGCCGCTTTTCATGTGCTTTAAAGGCGATTCGAATCTACCTCCTGAAATCTGTTTCCTGCAATTCTGCCTTGATTTCAAATCCTCTTCTTTGCCTTCCCTCAATATATTTGTGGACGAGAGTTATCACTTATAACTCTGCAGGTTTGTGAATTGCAGTGCCCTGAAGCTCCATTTTACAACTCGCTTTTTTGGGAGCTGGCCGCAAAAGCGCAGGATGGCTTCAGGCCCTGTTCTGGTTCCGGGGGGCAGGCTGAGCCTGTGGTTAATTCTTCTTCCTGATGGGAAAATAGAGTGACCTGTGCCTGTCCCTACACCAAGAGCTAGTCTCTCATTGGTTCCAAGTCTTCCCGTTCATCCTCAGGACAAATTGCAACCTGTACGGAACAGGAGGTTAAAGGTGCTGATGCTCCAAGTAGGGAGATTGCTAGGAAAGCGGCTGGAATGGCGACCCCGGGCACAAGGAGAAGAGAAATGAGGTGCGTTTTAGAAACCTTTCCCCATCACATGGTGTACCATCTTTTTGTTTTCTCATGCATGTTTTCGATGTAGGAATATGCCCTTGAACCTGGAGATTTGGGACCCATGCGATGGGTACCACGCTGTATTACTTTAAAGGGTCTGCGTTTGCTCACCCAACCTCACCAAACCTCTCAGCCCCAAGAGTGTCCACCCTTATGTCTCATCCAGCTGTGGGTCTAGATATGGTCAATCCAGGTTGCATCACAGCCCCTGAACGCATTGTGTAAGAATTTCTCTCTCTTTCACTGTCTTTGTTTCATGGGTTTTTCAAAGTAATTTATTTTTATAATGGGGTTTAGCTGCTTTTCACTGCTGTGTTTATGCCGCTTTACACCCACTTGACACACTAACAGAGAGATATCAATACATAGGTTTTAAGATTATTACTAGTCAGATATATTCTTGTGCGGTGAATAGGGCGTGTTGAGTCCAGTTCTCTGAGCAAGGAGTAGGTCTTCTCTATTACATATTGGTTTTATGGAACGGTATCTGAGCTAATTTGAAACCCTTGTTTTATGTATCACCCCACCTCACCTTTCCCGTTAAGCAGCCATAGTGTGTTTTCTGCATGTGTGACTCTGTTCTGTTTTGTAATTCAGTTCAAGTGTAACGCTTTTTACATTCCCTCTATAAGTGATACCTTATGAGAAGTGTCCTTTTCTGTGTGACTTATTTCACTTAGAATCGTCGTACCTAAATCCACTCATCATGCTGCTACTAGCCTTATGACATTGATTTCCTGGCTGAGTGATATTCCATTGTACATTAGGACCACAACTTCTTTATCCATTTTTCTCTTTCCTGGGATATTGAAGGTGGAATGAAGTGGAGGTCCTTGTCAATAGAGCAGCCCTAAACTTTGGGGTGCTTGTGTCTTGCTGATTTTTCATTTTCCCAATTTATACCCCCATGAGTGGAAGTGCCCTATGCTCTCTAAGCTGTGTTTTTTAGATGTTTCAGGACACACCGTACACTTCTCCAGAGTGGCTGTTGGCAATTTACATCCCGCCCATCAGTGTAGCAAGGCTCCCATTTCTCCATGGCCTGTCCTGTATTTCTGGTTTTGAGACTTTTTTCAGCATGGCCCTTTTGAGCGATGGGTAGCGAGTCTTCTTTGTAGCCCTGATTTGCCTTTCCAGGTTGCTTGGTTGGCCAAAAAGGGCGTATGCGTTTTTTTCCTAAATATATTCAGGAAAAAACGCATACGCCCTTTCTGGCCAAGGGCATCATTGTCAACGTTTTGCCGCTTTTCATGTGCTTTAAAGGCGATTCGAATCTACCTCCTGAAATCTGTTTCCTGCAATTCTGCCTTGATTTCAAATCCTCTTCTTTGCCTTCCCTCAATATATTTGTGGACGAGAATTATCACTTATAACTCTGCAGGTTTGTGAATTGCAGTGCCCTGAAGCTCCATTTTACAACTCGCTTTTTTGGGAGCTGGCCGCAAAAGCGCAGGATGGCTTCAGGCCCTGTTCTGGTTCCGGGGGGCAGGCTGAGCCTGTGGTTAATTCTTCTTCCTGATGGGAAAATAGAGTGACCTGTGCCTGTCCCTACACCAAGAGCTAGTCTCTCATTGGTTCCAAGTCTTCCCGTTCATCCTCAGGACAAATTGCAACCTGTACGGAACAGGAGGTTAAAGGTGCTGATGCTCCAAGTAGGGAGATTGCTAGGAAAGCGGCTGGAATGGCGACCCCGGGCACAAGGAGAAGAGAAATGAGGTGCGTTTTAGAAACCTTTCCCCATCACATGGTGTACCATCTTTTTGTTTTCTCATGCATGTTTTCGATGTAGGAATATGCCCTTGAACCTGGAGATTTGGGACCCATGCGATGGGTACCACGCTGTATTACTTTAAAGGGTCTGCGTTTGCTCACCCAACCTCACCAAACCTCTCAGCCCCAAGAGTGTCCACCCTTATGTCTCATCCAGCTGTGGGTCTAGATATGGTCAATCCAGGTTGCATCACAGCCCCTGAACGCATTGTGTAAGAATTTCTCTCTCTTTCACTGTCTTTGTTTCATGGGTTTTTCAAAGTAATTTATTTTTATAATGGGGTTTAGCTGCTTTTCACTGCTGTGTTTATGCCGCTTTACACCCACTTGACACACTAACAGAGAGATATCAATACATAGGTTTTAAGATTATTACTAGTCAGATATATTCTTGTGCGGTGAATAGGGCGTGTTGAGTCCAGTTCTCTGAGCAAGGAGTAGGTCTTCTCTATTACATATTGGTTTTATGGAACGGTATCTGAGCTAATTTGAAACCCTTGTTTTATGTATCACCCCACCTCACCTTTCCCGTTAAGCAGCCATAGTGTGTTTTCTGCATGTGTGACTCTGTTCTGTTTTGTAATTCAGTTCAAGTGTAACGGTTTTTACATTCCCTCTATAAGTGATACCTTATGAGAAGTGTCCTTTTCTGTGTGACTTATTTCACTTAGAATCGTCGTACCTAAATCCACTCATCATGCTGCTACTAGCCTTATGACATTGATTTCCTGGCTGAGTGATATTCCATTGTACATTAGGACCACAACTTCTTTATCCATTTTTCTCTTTCCTGGGATATTGAAGGTGGAATGAAGTGGAGGTCCTTGTCAATAGAGCAGCCCTAAACTTTGGGGTGCTTGTGTCTTGCTGATTTTTCATTTTCCCAATTTATACCCCCATGAGTGGAAGTGCCCTATGCTCTCTAAGCTGTGTTTTTTAGATGTTTCAGGACACACCGTACACTTCTCCAGAGTGGCTGTTGGCAATTTACATCCCGCCCATCAGTGTAGCAAGGCTCCCATTTCTCCATGGCCTGTCCTGTATTTCTGGTTTTGAGACTTTTTTCAGCATGGCCCTTTTGAGCGATGGGTAGCGAGTCTTCTTTGTAGCCCTGATTTGCCTTTCCAGGTTGCTTGGTTGGCCAAAAAGGGCGTATGCGTTTTTTTCCTAAATATATTCAGGAAAAAACGCATACGCCCTTTCTGGCCAAGGGCATCATTGTCAACGTTTTGCCGCTTTTCATGTGCTTTAAAGGCGATTCGAATCTACCTCCTGAAATCTGTTTCCTGCAATTCTGCCTTGATTTCAAATCCTCTTCTTTGCCTTCCCTCAATATATTTGTGGACGAGAGTTATCACTTATAACTCTGCAGGTTTGTGAATTGCAGTGCCCTGAAGCTCCATTTTACAACTCGCTTTTTTGGGAGCTGGCCGCAAAAGCGCAGGATGGCTTCAGGCCCTGTTCTGGTTCCGGGGGGCAGGCTGAGCCTGTGGTTAATTCTTCTTCCTGATGGGAAAATAGAGTGACCTGTGCCTGTCCCTACACCAAGAGCTAGTCTCTCATTGGTTCCAAGTCTTCCCGTTCATCCTCAGGACAAATTGCAACCTGTACGGAACAGGAGGTTAAAGGTGCTGATGCTCCAAGTAGGGAGATTGCTAGGAAAGCGGCTGGAATGGCGACCCCGGGCACAAGGAGAAGAGAAATGAGGTGCGTTTTAGAAACCTTTCCCCATCACATGGTGTACCATCTTTTTGTTTTCTCATGCATGTTTTCGATGTAGGAATATGCCCTTGAACCTGGAGATTTGGGACCCATGCGATGGGTACCACGCTGTATTACTTTAAAGGGTCTGCGTTTGCTCACCCAACCTCACCAAACCTCTCAGCCCCAAGAGTGTCCACCCTTATGTCTCATCCAGCTGTGGGTCTAGATATGGTCAATCCAGGTTGCATCACAGCCCCTGAACGCATTGTGTAAGAATTTCTCTCTCTTTCACTGTCTTTGTTTCATGGGTTTTTCAAAGTAATTTATTTTTATAATGGGGTTTAGCTGCTTTTCACTGCTGTGTTTATGCCGCTTTACACCCACTTGACACACTAACAGAGAGATATCAATACATAGGTTTTAAGATTATTACTAGTCAGATATATTCTTGTGCGGTGAATAGGGCGTGTTGAGTCCAGTTCTCTGAGCAAGGAGTAGGTCTTGTCTATTACATATTGGTTTTATGGAACGGTATCTGAGCTAATTTGAAACCCTTGTTTTATGTATCACCCCACCTCACCTTTCCCGTTAAGCAGCCATAGTGTGTTTTCTGCATGTGTGACTCTGTTCTGTTTTGTAATTCAGTTCAAGTGTAACGGTTTTTACATTCCCTCTATAAGTGATACCTTATGAGAAGTGTCCTTTTCTGTGTGACTTATTTCACTTAGAATCGTCGTACCTAAATCCACTCATCATGCTGCTACTAGCCTTATGACATTGATTTCCTGGCTGAGTGATATTCCATTGTACATTAGGACCACAACTTCTTTATCCATTTTTCTCTTTCCTGGGATATTGAAGGTGGAATGAAGTGGAGGTCCTTGTCAACAGAGCAGCCCTAAACTTTGGGGTGCTTGTGTCTTGCTGATTTTTCATTTTCCCAATTTATACCCCCATGAGTGGAAGTGCCCTATGCTCTCTAAGCTGTGTTTTTTAGATGTTTCAGGACACACCGTACACTTCTCCAGAGTGGCTGTTGGCAATTTACATCCCGCCCATCAGTGTAGCAAGGCTCCCATTTCTCCATGGCCTGTCCTGTATTTCTGGTTTTGAGACTTTTTTCAGCATGGCCCTTTTGAGCGATGGGTAGCGAGTCTTCTTTGTAGCCCTGATTTGCCTTTCCAGGTTGCTTGGTTGGCCAAAAAGGGCGTATGCGTTTTTTTCCTAAATATATTCAGGAAAAAACGCATACGCCCTTTCTGGCCAAGGGCATCATTGTCAACGTTTTGCCGCTTTTCATGTGCTTTAAAGGCGATTCGAATCTACCTCCTGAAATCTGTTTCCTGCAATTCTGCCTTGATTTCAAATCCTCTTCTTTGCCTTCCCTCAATATATTTGTGGACGAGAGTTATCACTTATAACTCTGCAGGTTTGTGAATTGCAGTGCCCTGAAGCTCCATTTTACAACTCGCTTTTTTGGGAGCTGGCCGCAAAAGCGCAGGATGGCTTCAGGCCCTGTTCTGGTTCCGGGGGGCAGGCTGAGCCTGTGGTTAATTCTTCTTCCTGATGGGAAAATAGAGTGACCTGTGCCTGTCCCTACACCAAGAGCTAGTCTCTCATTGGTTCCAAGTCTTCCCGTTCATCCTCAGGACAAATTGCAACCTGTACGGAACAGGAGGTTAAAGGTGCTGATGCTCCAAGTAGGGAGATTGCTAGGAAAGCGGCTGGAATGGCGACCCCGGGCACAAGGAGAAGAGAAATGAGGTGCGTTTTAGAAACCTTTCCCCATCACATGGTGTACCATCTTTTTGTTTTCTCATGCATGTTTTCGATGTAGGAATATGCCCTTGAACCTGGAGATTTGGGACCCATGCGATGGGTACCACGCTGTATTACTTTAAAGGGTCTGCGTTTGCTCACCCAACCTCACCAAACCTCTCAGCCCCAAGAGTGTCCACCCTTATGTCTCATCCAGCTGTGGGTCTAGATATGGTCAATCCAGGTTGCATCACAGCCCCTGAACGCATTGTGTAAGAATTTCTCTCTCTTTCACTGTCTTTGTTTCATGGGTTTTTCAAAGTAATTTATTTTTATAATGGGGTTTAGCTGCTTTTCACTGCTGTGTTTATGCCGCTTTACACCCACTTGACACACTAACAGAGAGATATCAATACATAGGTTTTAAGATTATTACTAGTCAGATATATTCTTGTGCGGTGAATAGGGCGTGTTGAGTCCAGTTCTCTGAGCAAGGAGTAGGTCTTCTCTATTACATATTGGTTTTATGGAACGGTATCTGAGCTAATTTGAAACCCTTGTTTTATGTATCACCCCACCTCACCTTTCCCGTTAAGCAGCCATAGTGTGTTTTCTGCATGTGTGACTCTGTTCTGTTTTGTAATTCAGTTCAAGTGTAACGGTTTTTACATTCCCTCTATAAGTGATACCTTATGAGAAGTGTCCTTTTCTGTGTGACTTATTTCACTTAGAATCGTCGTACCTAAATCCACTCATCATGCTGCTACTAGCCTTATGACATTGATTTCCTGGCTGAGTGATATTCCATTGTACAATAGGACCACAACTTCTTTATCCATTTTTCTCTTTCCTGGGATATTGAAGGTGGAATGAAGTGGAGGTCCTTGTCAACAGAGCAGCCCTAAACTTTGGGGTGCTTGTGTCTTGCTGATTTTTCATTTTCCCAATTTATACCCCCATGAGTGGAAGTGCCCTATGCTCTCTAAGCTGTGTTTTTTAGATGTTTCAGGACACACCGTACACTTCTCCAGAGTGGCTGTTGGCAATTTACATCCCGCCCATCAGTGTAGCAAGGCTCCCATTTCTCCATGGCCTGTCCTGTATTTCTGGTTTTGAGACTTTTTTCAGCATGGCCCTTTTGAGCGATGGGTAGCGAGTCTTCTTTGTAGCCCTGATTTGCCTTTCCAGGTTGCTTGGTTGGCCAAAAAGGGCGTATGCGTTTTTTCCTGAATATATTCAGGAAAAAACGCATACGCCCTTTTTGGCCAAGGGCATCATTGTCAACGTTTTGCCGCTTTTCATGTGCTTTAAAGGCGATTCGAATCTACCTCCTGAAATCTGTTTCCTGCAATTCTGCCTTGATTTCAAATCCTCTTCTTTGCCTTCCCTCAATATATTTGTGGACGAGAGTTATCACTTATAACTCTGCAGGTTTGTGAATTGCAGTGCCCTGAAGCTCCATTTTACAACTCGCTTTTTTGGGAGCTGGCCGCAAAAGCGCAGGATGGCTTCAGGCCCTGTTCTGGTTCCGGGGGGCAGGCTGAGCCTGTGGTTAATTCTTCTTCCTGATGGGAAAATAGAGTGACCTGTGCCTGTCCCTACACCAAGAGCTAGTCTCTCATTGGTTCCAAGTCTTCCCGTTCATCCTCAGGAAAAATTGCAACCTGTACGGAACAGGAGGTTAAAGGTGCTGATGCTCCAAGTAGGGAGATTGCTAGGAAAGCGGCTGGAATGGCGACCCCGGGCACAAGGAGAAGAGAAATGAGGTGCGTTTTAGAAACCTTTCCCCATCACATGGTGTACCATCTTTTTGTTTTCTCATGCATGTTTTCGATGTAGGAATATGCCCTTGAACCTGGAGATTTGGGACCCATGCGATGGGTACCACGCTGTATTACTTTAAAGGGTCTGCGTTTGCTCACCCAACCTCACCAAACCTCTCAGCCCCAAGAGTGTCCACCCTTATGTCTCATCCAGCTGTGGGTCTAGATATGGTCAATCCAGGTTGCATCACAGCCCCTGAACGCATTGTGTAAGAATTTCTCTCTCTTTCACTGTCTTTGTTTCATGGGTTTTTCAAAGTAATTTATTTTTATAATGGGGTTTAGCTGCTTTTCACTGCTGTGTTTATGCCGCTTTACACCCACTTGACACACTAACAGAGAGATATCAATACATAGGTTTTAAGATTATTACTAGTCAGATATATTCTTGTGCGGTGAATAGGGCGTGTTGAGTCCAGTTCTCTGAGCAAGGAGTAGGTCTTGTCTATTACATATTGGTTTTATGGAACGGTATCTGAGCTAATTTGAAACCCTTGTTTTATGTATCACCCCACCTCACCTTTCCCGTTAAGCAGCCATAGTGTGTTTTCTGCATGTGTGACTCTGTTCTGTTTTGTAATTCAGTTCAAGTGTAACGGTTTTTACATTCCCTCTATAAGTGATACCTTATGAGAAGTGTCCTTTTCTGTGTGACTTATTTCACTTAGAATCGTCGTACCTAAATCCACTCATCATGCTGCTACTAGCCTTATGACATTGATTTCCTGGCTGAGTGATATTCCATTGTACATAAGGACCACAACTTCTTTATCCATTTTTCTCTTTCCTGGGATATTGAAGGTGGAATGAAGTGGAGGTCCTTGTCAAGAGAGCAGCCCTAAACTTTGGGGTGCTTGTGTCTTGCTGATTTTTCATTTTCCCAATTTATACCCCCATGAGTGGAAGTGCCCTATGCTCTCTAAGCTGTGTTTTTTAGATGTTTCAGGACACACCGTACACTTCTCCAGAGTGGCTGTTGGCAATTTACATCCCGCCCATCAGTGTAGCAAGGCTCCCATTTCTCCATGGCCTGTCCTGTATTTCTGGTTTTGAGACTTTTTTCAGCATGGCCCTTTTGAGCGATGGGTAGCGAGTCTTCTTTGTAGCCCTGATTTGCCTTTCCAGGTTGCTTGGTTGGCCAAAAAGGGCGTATGCGTTTTTTCCTGAATATATTCAGGAAAAAACGCATACGCCCTTTTTGGCCAAGGGCATCATTGTCAACGTTTTGCCGCTTTTCATGTGCTTTAAAGGCGATTCGAATCTACCTCCTGAAATCTGTTTCCTGCAATTCTGCCTTGATTTCAAATCCTCTTCTTTGCCTTCCCTCAATATATTTGTGGACGAGAGTTATCACTTATAACTCTGCAGGTTTGTGAATTGCAGTGCCCTGAAGCTCCATTTTACAACTCGCTTTTTTGGGAGCTGGCCGCAAAAGCGCAGGATGGCTTCAGGCCCTGTTCTGGTTCCGGGGGGCAGGCTGAGCCTGTGGTTAATTCTTCTTCCTGATGGGAAAATAGAGTGACCTGTGCCTGTCCCTACACCAAGAGCTAGTCTCTCATTGGTTCCAAGTCTTCCCGTTCATCCTCAGGACAAATTGCAACCTGTACGGAACAGGAGGTTAAAGGTGCTGATGCTCCAAGTAGGGAGATTGCTAGGAAAGCGGCTGGAATGGCGACCCCGGGCACAAGGAGAAGAGAAATGAGGTGCGTTTTAGAAACCTTTCCCCATCACATGGTGTACCATCTTTTTGTTTTCTCATGCATGTTTTCGATGTAGGAATATGCCCTTGAACCTGGAGATTTGGGACCCATGCGATGGGTACCACGCTGTATTACTTTAAAGGGTCTGCGTTTGCTCACCCAACCTCACCAAACCTCTCAGCCCCAAGAGTGTCCACCCTTATGTCTCATCCAGCTGTGGGTCTAGATATGGTCAATCCAGGTTGCATCACAGCCCCTGAACGCATTGTGTAAGAATTTCTCTCTCTTTCACTGTCTTTGTTTCATGGGTTTTTCAAAGTAATTTATTTTTATAATGGGGTTTAGCTGCTTTTCACTGCTGTGTTTATGCCGCTTTACACCCACTTGACACACTAACAGAGAGATATCAATACATAGGTTTTAAGATTATTACTAGTCAGATATATTCTTGTGCGGTGAATAGGGCGTGTTGAGTCCAGTTCTCTGAGCAAGGAGTAGGTCTTGTCTATTACATATTGGTTTTATGGAACGGTATCTGAGCTAATTTGAAACCCTTGTTTTATGTATCACCCCACCTCACCTTTCCCGTTAAGCAGCCATAGTGTGTTTTCTGCATGTGTGACTCTGTTCTGTTTTGTAATTCAGTTCAAGTGTAACGGTTTTTACATTCCCTCTATAAGTGATACCTTATGAGAAGTGTCCTTTTCTGTGTGACTTATTTCACTTAGAATCGTCGTACCTAAATCCACTCATCATGCTGCTACTAGCCTTATGACATTGATTTCCTGGCTGAGTGATATTCCATTGTACATTAGGACCACAACTTCTTTATCCATTTTTCTCTTTCCTGGGATATTGAAGGTGGAATGAAGTGGAGGTCCTTGTCAACAGAGCAGCCCTAAACTTTGGGGTGCTTGTGTCTTGCTGATTTTTCATTTTCCCAATTTATACCCCCATGAGTGGAAGTGCCCTATGCTCTCTAAGCTGTGTTTTTTAGATGTTTCAGGACACACCGTACACTTCTCCAGAGTGGCTGTTGGCAATTTACATCCCGCCCATCAGTGTAGCAAGGCTCCCATTTCTCCATGGCCTGTCCTGTATTTCTGGTTTTGAGACTTTTTTCAGCATGGCCCTTTTGAGCGATGGGTAGCGAGTCTTCTTTGTAGCCCTGATTTGCCTTTCCAGGTTGCTTGGTTGGCCAAAAAGGGCGTATGCGTTTTTTCCTGAATATATTCAGGAAAAAACGCATACGCCCTTTTTGGCCAAGGGCATCATTGTCAACGTTTTGCCGCTTTTCATGTGCTTTAAAGGCGATTCGAATCTACCTCCTGAAATCTGTTTCCTGCAATTCTGCCTTGATTTCAAATCCTCTTCTTTGCCTTCCCTCAATATATTTGTGGACGAGAGTTATCACTTATAACTCTGCAGGTTTGTGAATTGCAGTGCCCTGAAGCTCCATTTTACAACTCGCTTTTTTGGGAGCTGGCCGCAAAAGCGCAGGATGGCTTCAGGCCCTGTTCTGGTTCCGGGGGGCAGGCTGAGCCTGTGGTTAATTCTTCTTCCTGATGGGAAAATAGAGTGACCTGTGCCTGTCCCTACACCAAGAGCTAGTCTCTCATTGGTTCCAAGTCTTCCCGTTCATCCTCAGGACAAATTGCAACCTGTACGGAACAGGAGGTTAAAGGTGCTGATGCTCCAAGTAGGGAGATTGCTAGGAAAGCGGCTGGAATGGCGACCCCGGGCACAAGGAGAAGAGAAATGAGGTGCGTTTTAGAAACCTTTCCCCATCACATGGTGTACCATCTTTTTGTTTTCTCATGCATGTTTTCGATGTAGGAATATGCCCTTGAACCTGGAGATTTGGGACCCATGCGATGGGTACCACGCTGTATTACTTTAAAGGGTCTGCGTTTGCTCACCCAACCTCACCAAACCTCTCAGCCCCAAGAGTGTCCACCCTTATGTCTCATCCAGCTGTGGGTCTAGATATGGTCAATCCAGGTTGCATCACAGCCCCTGAACGCATTGTGTAAGAATTTCTCTCTCTTTCACTGTCTTTGTTTCATGGGTTTTTCAAAGTAATTTATTTTTATAATGGGGTTTAGCTGCTTTTCACTGCTGTGTTTATGCCGCTTTACACCCACTTGACACACTAACAGAGAGATATCAATACATAGGTTTTAAGATTATTACTAGTCAGATATATTCTTGTGCGGTGAATAGGGCGTGTTGAGTCCAGTTCTCTGAGCAAGGAGTAGGTCTTCTCTATTACATATTGGTTTTATGGAACGGTATCTGAGCTAATTTGAAACCCTTGTTTTATGTATCACCCCACCTCACCTTTCCCGTTAAGCAGCCATAGTGTGTTTTCTGCATGTGTGACTCTGTTCTGTTTTGTAATTCAGTTCAAGTGTAACGGTTTTTACATTCCCTCTATAAGTGATACCTTATGAGAAGTGTCCTTTTCTGTGTGACTTATTTCACTTAGAATCGTCGTACCTAAATCCACTCATCATGCTGCTACTAGCCTTATGACATTGATTTCCTGGCTGAGTGATATTCCATTGTACATTAGGACCACAACTTCTTTATCCATTTTTCTCTTTCCTGGGATATTGAAGGTGGAATGAAGTGGAGGTCCTTGTCAATAGAGCAGCCCTAAACTTTGGGGTGCTTGTGTCTTGCTGATTTTTCATTTTCCCAATTTATACCCCCATGAGTGGAAGTGCCCTATGCTCTCTAAGCTGTGTTTTTTAGATGTTTCAGGACACACCGTACACTTCTCCAGAGTGGCTGTTGGCAATTTACATCCCGCCCATCAGTGTAGCAAGGCTCCCATTTCTCCATGGCCTGTCCTGTATTTCTGGTTTTGAGACTTTTTTCAGCATGGCCCTTTTGAGCGATGGGTAGCGAGTCTTCTTTGTAGCCCTGATTTGCCTTTCCAGGTTGCTTGGTTGGCCAAAAAGGGCGTATGCGTTTTTTTCCTAAATATATTCAGGAAAAAACGCATACGCCCTTTCTGGCCAAGGGCATCATTGTCAACGTTTTGCCGCTTTTCATGTGCTTTAAAGGCGATTCGAATCTACCTCCTGAAATCTGTTTCCTGCAATTCTGCCTTGATTTCAAATCCTCTTCTTTGCCTTCCCTCAATATATTTGTGGACGAGAGTTATCACTTATAACTCTGCAGGTTTGTGAATTGCAGTGCCCTGAAGCTCCATTTTACAACTCGCTTTTTTGGGAGCTGGCCGCAAAAGCGCAGGATGGCTTCAGGCCCTGTTCTGGTTCCGGGGGGCAGGCTGAGCCTGTGGTTAATTCTTCTTCCTGATGGGAAAATAGAGTGACCTGTGCCTGTCCCTACACCAAGAGCTAGTCTCTCATTGGTTCCAAGTCTTCCCGTTCATCCTCAGGACAAATTGCAACCTGTACGGAACAGGAGGTTAAAGGTGCTGATGCTCCAAGTAGGGAGATTGCTAGGAAAGCGGCTGGAATGGCGACCCCGGGCACAAGGAGAAGAGAAATGAGGTGCGTTTTAGAAACCTTTCCCCATCACATGGTGTACCATCTTTTTGTTTTCTCATGCATGTTTTCGATGTAGGAATATGCCCTTGAACCTGGAGATTTGGGACCCATGCGATGGGTACCACGCTGTATTACTTTAAAGGGTCTGCGTTTGCTCACCCAACCTCACCAAACCTCTCAGCCCCAAGAGTGTCCACCCTTATGTCTCATCCAGCTGTGGGTCTAGATATGGTCAATCCAGGTTGCATCACAGCCCCTGAACGCATTGTGTAAGAATTTCTCTCTCTTTCACTGTCTTTGTTTCATGGGTTTTTCAAAGTAATTTATTTTTATAATGGGGTTTAGCTGCTTTTCACTGCTGTGTTTATGCCGCTTTACACCCACTTGACACACTAACAGAGAGATATCAATACATAGGTTTTAAGATTATTACTAGTCAGATATATTCTTGTGCGGTGAATAGGGCGTGTTGAGTCCAGTTCTCTGAGCAAGGAGTAGGTCTTGTCTATTACATATTGGTTTTATGGAACGGTATCTGAGCTAATTTGAAACCCTTGTTTTATGTATCACCCCACCTCACCTTTCCCGTTAAGCAGCCATAGTGTGTTTTCTGCATGTGTGACTCTGTTCTGTTTTGTAATTCAGTTCAAGTGTAACGGTTTTTACATTCCCTCTATAAGTGATACCTTATGAGAAGTGTCCTTTTCTGTGTGACTTATTTCACTTAGAATCGTCGTACCTAAATCCACTCATCATGCTGCTACTAGCCTTATGACATTGATTTCCTGGCTGAGTGATATTCCATTGTACATTAGGACCACAACTTCTTTATCCATTTTTCTCTTTCCTGGGATATTGAAGGTGGAATGAAGTGGAGGTCCTTGTCAATAGAGCAGCCCTAAACTTTGGGGTGCTTGTGTCTTGCTGATTTTTCATTTTCCCAATTTATACCCCCATGAGTGGAAGTGCCCTATGCTCTCTAAGCTGTGTTTTTTAGATGTTTCAGGACACACCGTACACTTCTCCAGAGTGGCTGTTGGCAATTTACATCCCGCCCATCAGTGTAGCAAGGCTCCCATTTCTCCATGGCCTGTCCTGTATTTCTGGTTTTGAGACTTTTTTCAGCATGGCCCTTTTGAGCGATGGGTAGCGAGTCTTCTTTGTAGCCCTGATTTGCCTTTCCAGGTTGCTTGGTTGGCCAAAAAGGGCGTATGCGTTTTTTTCCTAAATATATTCAGGAAAAAACGCATACGCCCTTTCTGGCCAAGGGCATCATTGTCAACGTTTTGCCGCTTTTCATGTGCTTTAAAGGCGATTCGAATCTACCTCCTGAAATCTGTTTCCTGCAATTCTGCCTTGATTTCAAATCCTCTTCTTTGCCTTCCCTCAATATATTTGTGGACGAGAGTTATCACTTATAACTCTGCAGGTTTGTGAATTGCAGTGCCCTGAAGCTCCATTTTACAACTCGCTTTTTTGGGAGCTGGCCGCAAAAGCGCAGGATGGCTTCAGGCCCTGTTCTGGTTCCGGGGGGCAGGCTGAGCCTGTGGTTAATTCTTCTTCCTGATGGGAAAATAGAGTGACCTGTGCCTGTCCCTACACCAAGAGCTAGTCTCTCATTGGTTCCAAGTCTTCCCGTTCATCCTCAGGACAAATTGCAACCTGTACGGAACAGGAGGTTAAAGGTGCTGATGCTCCAAGTAGGGAGATTGCTAGGAAAGCGGCTGGAATGGCGACCCCGGGCACAAGGAGAAGAGAAATGAGGTGCGTTTTAGAAACCTTTCCCCATCACATGGTGTACCATCTTTTTGTTTTCTCATGCATGTTTTCGATGTAGGAATATGCCCTTGAACCTGGAGATTTGGGACCCATGCGATGGGTACCACGCTGTATTACTTTAAAGGGTCTGCGTTTGCTCACCCAACCTCACCAAACCTCTCAGCCCCAAGAGTGTCCACCCTTATGTCTCATCCAGCTGTGGGTCTAGATATGGTCAATCCAGGTTGCATCACAGCCCCTGAACGCATTGTGTAAGAATTTCTCTCTCTTTCACTGTCTTTGTTTCATGGGTTTTTCAAAGTAATTTATTTTTATAATGGGGTTTAGCTGCTTTTCACTGCTGTGTTTATGCCGCTTTACACCCACTTGACACACTAACAGAGAGATATCAATACATAGGTTTTAAGATTATTACTAGTCAGATATATTCTTGTGCGGTGAATAGGGCGTGTTGAGTCCAGTTCTCTGAGCAAGGAGTAGGTCTTGTCTATTACATATTGGTTTTATGGAACGGTATCTGAGCTAATTTGAAACCCTTGTTTTATGTATCACCCCACCTCACCTTTCCCGTTAAGCAGCCATAGTGTGTTTTCTGCATGTGTGACTCTGTTCTGTTTTGTAATTCAGTTCAAGTGTAACGGTTTTTACATTCCCTCTATAAGTGATACCTTATGAGAAGTGTCCTTTTCTGTGTGACTTATTTCACTTAGAATCGTCGTACCTAAATCCACTCATCATGCTGCTACTAGCCTTATGACATTGATTTCCTGGCTGAGTGATATTCCATTGTACATTAGGACCACAACTTCTTTATCCATTTTTCTCTTTCCTGGGATATTGAAGGTGGAATGAAGTGGAGGTCCTTGTCAACAGAGCAGCCCTAAACTTTGGGGTGCTTGTGTCTTGCTGATTTTTCATTTTCCCAATTTATACCCCCATGAGTGGAAGTGCCCTATGCTCTCTAAGCTGTGTTTTTTAGATGTTTCAGGACACACCGTACACTTCTCCAGAGTGGCTGTTGGCAATTTACATCCCGCCCATCAGTGTAGCAAGGCTCCCATTTCTCCATGGCCTGTCCTGTATTTCTGGTTTTGAGACTTTTTTCAGCATGGCCCTTTTGAGCGATGGGTAGCGAGTCTTCTTTGTAGCCCTGATTTGCCTTTCCAGGTTGCTTGGTTGGCCAAAAAGGGCGTATGCGTTTTTTTCCTAAATATATTCAGGAAAAAACGCATACGCCCTTTCTGGCCAAGGGCATCATTGTCAACGTTTTGCCGCTTTTCATGTGCTTTAAAGGCGATTCGAATCTACCTCCTGAAATCTGTTTCCTGCAATTCTGCCTTGATTTCAAATCCTCTTCTTTGCCTTCCCTCAATATATTTGTGGACGAGAGTTATCACTTATAACTCTGCAGGTTTGTGAATTGCAGTGCCCTGAAGCTCCATTTTACAACTCGCTTTTTTGGGAGCTGGCCGCAAAAGCGCAGGATGGCTTCAGGCCCTGTTCTGGCTCCGGGGGGCAGGCTGAGCCTGTGGTTAATTCTTCTTCCTGATGGGAAAATAGAGTGACCTGTGCCTGTCCCTACACCAAGAGCTAGTCTCTCATTGGTTCCAAGTCTTCCCGTTCATCCTCAGGACAAATTGCAACCTGTACGGAACAGGAGGTTAAAGGTGCTGATGCTCCAAGTAGGGAGATTGCTAGGAAAGCGGCTGGAATGGCGACCCCGGGCACAAGGAGAAGAGAAATGAGGTGCGTTTTAGAAACCTTTCCCCATCACATGGTGTACCATCTTTTTGTTTTCTCATGCATGTTTTCGATGTAGGAATATGCCCTTGAACCTGGAGATTTGGGACCCATGCGATGGGTACCACGCTGTATTACTTTAAAGGGTCTGCGTTTGCTCACCCAACCTCACCAAACCTCTCAGCCCCAAGAGTGTCCACCCTTATGTCTCATCCAGCTGTGGGTCTAGATATGGTCAATCCAGGTTGCATCACAGCCCCTGAACGCATTGTGTAAGAATTTCTCTCTCTTTCACTGTCTTTGTTTCATGGGTTTTTCAAAGTAATTTATTTTTATAATGGGGTTTAGCTGCTTTTCACTGCTGTGTTTATGCCGCTTTACACCCACTTGACACACTAACAGAGAGATATCAATACATAGGTTTTAAGATTATTACTAGTCAGATATATTCTTGTGCGGTGAATAGGGCGTGTTGAGTCCAGTTCTCTGAGCAAGGAGTAGGTCTTGTCTATTACATATTGGTTTTATGGAACGGTATCTGAGCTAATTTGAAACCCTTGTTTTATGTATCACCCCACCTCACCTTTCCCGTTAAGCAGCCATAGTGTGTTTTCTGCATGTGTGACTCTGTTCTGTTTTGTAATTCAGTTCAAGTGTAACGGTTTTTACATTCCCTCTATAAGTGATACCTTATGAGAAGTGTCCTTTTCTGTGTGACTTATTTCACTTAGAATCGTCGTACCTAAATCCACTCATCATGCTGCTAGTAGCCTTATGACATTGATTTCATGGCTGAGTGATATTCCATTGTACATTAGGACCACAACTTCTTTATCCATTTTTCTCTTTCCTGGGATATTGAAGGTGGAATGAAGTGGAGGTCCTTGTCAACAGAGCAGCCCTAAACTTTGGGGTGCTTGTGTCTTGCTGATTTTTCATTTTCCCAATTTATACCCCCATGAGTGGAAGTGCCCTATGCTCTCTAAGCTGTGTTTTTTAGATGTTTCAGGACACACCGTACACTTCTCCAGAGTGGCTGTTGGCAATTTACATCCCGCCCATCAGTGTAGCAAGGCTCCCATTTCTCCATGGCCTGTCCTGTATTTCTGGTTTTGAGACTTTTTTCAGCATGGCCCTTTTGAGCGATGGGTAGCGAGTCTTCTTTGTAGCCCTGATTTGCCTTTCCAGGTTGCTTGGTTGGCCAAAAAGGGCGTATGCGTTTTTTCCTGAATATATTCAGGAAAAAACGCATACGCCCTTTTTGGCCAAGGGCATCATTGTCAACGTTTTGCCGCTTTTCATGTGCTTTAAAGGCGATTCGAATCTACCTCCTGAAATCTGTTTCCTGCAATTCTGCCTTGATTTCAAATCCTCTTCTTTGCCTTCCCTCAATATATTTGTGGACGAGAGTTATCACTTATAACTCTGCAGGTTTGTGAATTGCAGTGCCCTGAAGCTCCATTTTACAACTCGCTTTTTTGGGAGCTGGCCGCAAAAGCGCAGGATGGCTTCAGGCCCTGTTCTGGTTCCGGGGGGCAGGCTGAGCCTGTGGTTAATTCTTCTTCCTGATGGGAAAATAGAGTGACCTGTGCCTGTCCCTACACCAAGAGCTAGTCTCTCATTGGTTCCAAGTCTTCCCGTTCATCCTCAGGACAAATTGCAACCTGTACGGAACAGGAGGTTAAAGGTGCTGATGCTCCAAGTAGGGAGATTGCTAGGAAAGCGGCTGGAATGGCGACCCCGGGCACAAGGAGAAGAGAAATGAGGTGCGTTTTAGAAACCTTTCCCCATCACATGGTGTACCATCTTTTTGTTTTCTCATGCATGTTTTCGATGTAGGAATATGCCCTTGAACCTGGAGATTTGGGACCCATGCGATGGGTACCACGCTGTATTACTTTAAAGGGTCTGCGTTTGCTCACCCAACCTCACCAAACCTCTCAGCCCCAAGAGTGTCCACCCTTATGTCTCATCCAGCTGTGGGTCTAGATATGGTCAATCCAGGTTGCATCACAGCCCCTGAACGCATTGTGTAAGAATTTCTCTCTCTTTCACTGTCTTTGTTTCATGGGTTTTTCAAAGTAATTTATTTTTATAATGGGGTTTAGCTGCTTTTCACTGCTGTGTTTATGCCGCTTTACACCCACTTGACACACTAACAGAGAGATATCAATACATAGGTTTTAAGATTATTACTAGTCAGATATATTCTTGTGCGGTGAATAGGGCGTGTTGAGTCCAGTTCTCTGAGCAAGGAGTAGGTCTTGTCTATTACATATTGGTTTTATGGAACGGTATCTGAGCTAATTTGAAACCCTTGTTTTATGTATCACCCCACCTCACCTTTCCCGTTAAGCAGCCATAGTGTGTTTTCTGCATGTGTGACTCTGTTCTGTTTTGTAATTCAGTTCAAGTGTAACGGTTTTTACATTCCCTCTATAAGTGATACCTTATGAGAAGTGTCCTTTTCTGTGTGACTTATTTCACTTAGAATCGTCGTACCTAAATCCACTCATCATGCTGCTACTAGCCTTATGACATTGATTTCCTGGCTGAGTGATATTCCATTGTACATTAGGACCACAACTTCTTTATCCATTTTTCTCTTTCCTGGGATATTGAAGGTGGAATGAAGTGGAGGTCCTTGTCAACAGAGCAGCCCTAAACTTTGGGGTGCTTGTGTCTTGCTGATTTTTCATTTTCCCAATTTATACCCCCATGAGTGGAAGTGCCCTATGCTCTCTAAGCTGTGTTTTTTAGATGTTTCAGGACACACCGTACACTTCTCCAGAGTGGCTGTTGGCAATTTACATCCCGCCCATCAGTGTAGCAAGGCTCCCATTTCTCCATGGCCTGTCCTGTATTTCTGGTTTTGAGACTTTTTTCAGCATGGCCCTTTTGAGCGATGGGTAGCGAGTCTTCTTTGTAGCCCTGATTTGCCTTTCCAGGTTGCTTGGTTGGCCAAAAAGGGCGTATGCGTTTTTTCCTGAATATATTCAGGAAAAAACGCATACGCCCTTTTTGGCCAAGGGCATCATTGTCAACGTTTTGCCGCTTTTCATGTGCTTTAAAGGCGATTCGAATCTACCTCCTGAAATCTGTTTCCTGCAATTCTGCCTTGATTTCAAATCCTCTTCTTTGCCTTCCCTCAATATATTTGTGGACGAGAGTTATCACTTATAACTCTGCAGGTTTGTGAATTGCAGTGCCCTGAAGCTCCATTTTACAACTCGCTTTTTTGGGAGCTGGCCGCAAAAGCGCAGGATGGCTTCAGGCCCTGTTCTGGTTCCGGGGGGCAGGCTGAGCCTGTGGTTAATTCTTCTTCCTGATGGGAAAATAGAGTGACCTGTGCCTGTCCCTACACCAAGAGCTAGTCTCTCATTGGTTCCAAGTCTTCCCGTTCATCCTCAGGACAAATTGCAACCTGTACGGAACAGGAGGTTAAAGGTGCTGATGCTCCAAGTAGGGAGATTGCTAGGAAAGCGGCTGGAATGGCGACCCCGGGCACAAGGAGAAGAGAAATGAGGTGCGTTTTAGAAACCTTTCCCCATCACATGGTGTACCATCTTTTTGTTTTCTCATGCATGTTTTCGATGTAGGAATATGCCCTTGAACCTGGAGATTTGGGACCCATGCGATGGGTACCACGCTGTATTACTTTAAAGGGTCTGCGTTTGCTCACCCAACCTCACCAAACCTCTCAGCCCCAAGAGTGTCCACCCTTATGTCTCATCCAGCTGTGGGTCTAGATATGGTCAATCCAGGTTGCATCACAGCCCCTGAACGCATTGTGTAAGAATTTCTCTCTCTTTCACTGTCTTTGTTTCATGGGTTTTTCAAAGTAATTTATTTTTATAATGGGGTTTAGCTGCTTTTCACTGCTGTGTTTATGCCGCTTTACACCCACTTGACACACTAACAGAGAGATATCAATACATAGGTTTTAAGATTATTACTAGTCAGATATATTCTTGTGCGGTGAATAGGGCGTGTTGAGTCCAGTTCTCTGAGCAAGGAGTAGGTCTTGTCTATTACATATTGGTTTTATGGAACGGTATCTGAGCTAATTTGAAACCCTTGTTTTATGTATCACCCCACCTCACCTTTCCCGTTAAGCAGCCATAGTGTGTTTTCTGCATGTGTGACTCTGTTCTGTTTTGTAATTCAGTTCAAGTGTAACGGTTTTGACATTCCCTCTATAAGTGATACCTTATGAGAAGTGTCCTTTTCTGTGTGACTTATTTCACTTAGAATCGTCGTACCTAAATCCACTCATCATGCTGCTACTAGCCTTATGACATTGATTTCCTGGCTGAGTGATATTCCATTGTACATTAGGACCACAACTTCTTTATCCATTTTTCTCTTTCCTGGGATATTGAAGGTGGAATGAAGTGGAGGTCCTTGTCAACAGAGCAGCCCTAAACTTTGGGGTGCTTGTGTCTTGCTGATTTTTCATTTTCCCAATTTATACCCCCATGAGTGGAAGTGCCCTATGCTCTCTAAGCTGTGTTTTTTAGATGTTTCAGGACACACCGTACACTTCTCCAGAGTGGCTGTTGGCAATTTACATCCCGCCCATCAGTGTAGCAAGGCTCCCATTTCTCCATGGCCTGTCCTGTATTTCTGGTTTTGAGACTTTTTTCAGCATGGCCCTTTTGAGCGATGGGTAGCGAGTCTTCTTTGTAGCCCTGATTTGCCTTTCCAGGTTGCTTGGTTGGCCAAAAAGGGCGTATGCGTTTTTTCCTGAATATATTCAGGAAAAAACGCATACGCCCTTTTTGGCCAAGGGCATCATTGTCAACGTTTTGCCGCTTTTCATGTGCTTTAAAGGCGATTCGTATCTACCTCCTGAAATCTGTTTCCTGCAATTCTGCCTTGATTTCAAATCCTCTTCTTTGCCTTCCCTCAATATATTTGTGGACGAGAGTTATCACTTATAACTCTGCAGGTTTGTGAATTGCAGTGCCCTGAAGCTCCATTTTACAACTCGCTTTTTTGGGAGCTGGCCGCAAAAGCGCAGGATGGCTTCAGGCCCTGTTCTGGCTCCGGGGGGCAGGCTGAGCCTGTGGTTAATTCTTCTTCCTGATGGGAAAATAGAGTGACCTGTGCCTGTCCCTACACCAAGAGCTAGTCTCTCATTGGTTCCAAGTCTTCCCGTTCATCCTCAGGACAAATTGCAACCTGTACGGAACAGGAGGTTAAAGGTGCTGATGCTCCAAGTAGGGAGATTGCTAGGAAAGCGGCTGGAATGGCGACCCCGGGCACAAGGAGAAGAGAAATGAGGTGCGTTTTAGAAACCTTTCCCCATCACATGGTGTACCATCTTTTTGTTTTCTCATGCATGTTTTCGATGTAGGAATATGCCCTTGAACCTGGAGATTTGGGACCCATGCGATGGGTACCACGCTGTATTACTTTAAAGGGTCTGCGTTTGCTCACCCAACCTCACCAAACCTCTCAGCCCCAAGAGTGTCCACCCTTATGTCTCATCCAGCTGTGGGTCTAGATATGGTCAATCCAGGTTGCATCACAGCCCCTGAACGCATTGTGTAAGAATTTCTCTCTCTTTCACTGTCTTTGTTTCATGGGTTTTTCAAAGTAATTTATTTTTATAATGGGGTTTAGCTGCTTTTCACTGCTGTGTTTATGCCGCTTTACACCCACTTGACACACTAACAGAGAGATATCAATACATAGGTTTTAAGATTATTACTAGTCAGATATATTCTTGTGCGGTGAATAGGGCGTGTTGAGTCCAGTTCTCTGAGCAAGGAGTAGGTCTTCTCTATTACATATTGGTTTTATGGAACGGTATCTGAGCTAATTTGAAACCCTTGTTTTATGTATCACCCCACCTCACCTTTCCCGTTAAGCAGCCATAGTGTGTTTTCTGCATGTGTGACTCTGTTCTGTTTTGTAATTCAGTTCAAGTGTAACGGTTTTTACATTCCCTCTATAAGTGATACCTTATGAGAAGTGTCCTTTTCTGTGTGACTTATTTCACTTAGAATCGTCGTACCTAAATCCACTCATCATGCTGCTACTAGCCTTATGACATTGATTTCCTGGCTGAGTGATATTCCATTGTACATTAGGACCACAACTTCTTTATCCATTTTTCTCTTTCCTGGGATATTGAAGGTGGAATGAAGTGGAGGTCCTTGTCAACAGAGCAGCCCTAAACTTTGGGGTGCTTGTGTCTTGCTGATTTTTCATTTTCCCAATTTATACCCCCATGAGTGGAAGTGCCCTATGCTCTCTAAGCTGTGTTTTTTAGATGTTTCAGGACACACCGTACACTTCTCCAGAGTGGCTGTTGGCAATTTACATCCCGCCCATCAGTGTAGCAAGGCTCCCATTTCTCCATGGCCTGTCCTGTATTTCTGGTTTTGAGACTTTTTTCAGCATGGCCCTTTTGAGCGATGGGTAGCGAGTCTTCTTTGTAGCCCTGATTTGCCTTTCCAGGTTGCTTGGTTGGCCAAAAAGGGCGTATGCGTTTTTTCCTGAATATATTCAGGAAAAAACGCATACGCCCTTTTTGGCCAAGGGCATCATTGTCAACGTTTTGCCGCTTTTCATGTGCTTTAAAGGCGATTCGAATCTACCTCCTGAAATCTGTTTCCTGCAATTCTGCCTTGATTTCAAATCCTCTTCTTTGCCTTCCCTCAATATATTTGTGGACGAGAGTTATCACTTATAACTCTGCAGGTTTGTGAATTGCAGTGCCCTGAAGCTCCATTTTACAACTCGCTTTTTTGGGAGCTGGCCGCAAAAGCGCAGGATGGCTTCAGGCCCTGTTCTGGCTCCGGGGGGCAGGCTGAGCCTGTGGTTAATTCTTCTTCCTGATGGGAAAATAGAGTGACCTGTGCCTGTCCCTACACCAAGAGCTAGTCTCTCATTGGTTCCAAGTCTTCCCGTTCATCCTCAGGACAAATTGCAACCTGTACGGAACAGGAGGTTAAAGGTGCTGATGCTCCAAGTAGGGAGATTGCTAGGAAAGCGGCTGGAATGGCGACCCCGGGCACAAGGAGAAGAGAAATGAGGTGCGTTTTAGAAACCTTTCCCCATCACATGGTGTACCATCTATTTGTTTTCTCATGCATGTTTTCGATGTAGGAATATGCCCTTGAACCTGGAGATTTGGGACCCATGCGATGGGTACCACGCTGTATTACTTTAAAGGGTCTGCGTTTGCTCACCCAACCTCACCAAACCTCTCAGCCCCAAGAGTGTCCACCCTTATGTCTCATCCAGCTGTGGGTCTAGATATGGTCAATCCAGGTTGCATCACAGCCCCTGAACGCATTGTGTAAGAATTTCTCTCTCTTTCACTGTCTTTGTTTCATGGGTTTTTCAAAGTAATTTATTTTTATAATGGGGTTTAGCTGCTTTTCACTGCTGTGTTTATGCCGCTTTACACCCACTTGACACACTAACAGAGAGATATCAATACATAGGTTTTAAGATTATTACTAGTCAGATATATTCTTGTGCGGTGAATAGGGCGTGTTGAGTCCAGTTCTCTGAGCAAGGAGTAGGTCTTCTCTATTACATATTGGTTTTATGGAACGGTATCTGAGCTAATTTGAAACCCTTGTTTTATGTATCACCCCACCTCACCTTTCCCGTTAAGCAGCCATAGTGTGTTTTCTGCATGTGTGACTCTGTTCTGTTTTGTAATTCAGTTCAAGTGTAACGGTTTTTACATTCCCTCTATAAGTGATACCTTATGAGAAGTGTCCTTTTCTGTGTGACTTATTTCACTTAGAATCGTCGTACCTAAATCCACTCATCATGCTGCTACTAGCCTTATGACATTGATTTCCTGGCTGAGTGATATTCCATTGTACATTAGGACCACAACTTCTTTATCCATTTTTCTCTTTCCTGGGATATTGAAGGTGGAATGAAGTGGAGGTCCTTGTCAATAGAGCAGCCCTAAACTTTGGGGTGCTTGTGTCTTGCTGATTTTTCATTTTCCCAATTTATACCCCCATGAGTGGAAGTGCCCTATGCTCTCTAAGCTGTGTTTTTTAGATGTTTCAGGACACACCGTACACTTCTCCAGAGTGGCTGTTGGCAATTTACATCCCGCCCATCAGTGTAGCAAGGCTCCCATTTCTCCATGGCCTGTCCTGTATTTCTGGTTTTGAGACTTTTTTCAGCATGGCCCTTTTGAGCGATGGGTAGCGAGTCTTCTTTGTAGCCCTGATTTGCCTTTCCAGGTTGCTTGGTTGGCCAAAAAGGGCGTATGCGTTTTTTTCCTAAATATATTCAGGAAAAAACGCATACGCCCTTTCTGGCCAAGGGCATCATTGTCAACGTTTTGCCGCTTTTCATGTGCTTTAAAGGCGATTCGAATCTACCTCCTGAAATCTGTTTCCTGCAATTCTGCCTTGATTTCAAATCCTCTTCTTTGCCTTCCCTCAATATATTTGTGGACGAGAGTTATCACTTATAACTCTGCAGGTTTGTGAATTGCAGTGCCCTGAAGCTCCATTTTACAACTCGCTTTTTTGGGAGCTGGCCGCAAAAGCGCAGGATGGCTTCAGGCCCTGTTCTGGTTCCGGGGGGCAGGCTGAGCCTGTGGTTAATTCTTCTTCCTGATGGGAAAATAGAGTGACCTGTGCCTGTCCCTACACCAAGAGCTAGTCTCTCATTGGTTCCAAGTCTTCCCGTTCATCCTCAGGACAAATTGCAACCTGTACGGAACAGGAGGTTAAAGGTGCTGATGCTCCAAGTAGGGAGATTGCTAGGAAAGCGGCTGGAATGGCGACCCCGGGCACAAGGAGAAGAGAAATGAGGTGCGTTTTAGAAACCTTTCCCCATCACATGGTGTACCATCTTTTTGTTTTCTCATGCATGTTTTCGATGTAGGAATATGCCCTTGAACCTGGAGATTTGGGACCCATGCGATGGGTACCACGCTGTATTATTTTAAAGGGTCTGCGTTTGCTCACCCAACCTCACCAAACCTCTCAGCCCCAAGAGTGTCCACCCTTATGTCTCATCCAGCTGTGGGTCTAGATATGGTCAATCCAGGTTGCATCACAGCCCCTGAACGCATTGTGTAAGAATTTCTCTCTCTTTCACTGTCTTTGTTTCATGGGTTTTTCAAAGTAATTTATTTTTATAATGGGGTTTAGCTGCTTTTCACTGCTGTGTTTATGCCGCTTTACACCCACTTGACACACTAACAGAGAGATATCAATACATAGGTTTTAAGATTATTACTAGTCAGATATATTCTTGTGCGGTGAATAGGGCGTGTTGAGTCCAGTTCTCTGAGCAAGGAGTAGGTCTTCTCTATTACATATTGGTTTTATGGAACGGTATCTGAGCTAATTTGAAACCCTTGTTTTATGTATCACCCCACCTCACCTTTCCCGTTAAGCAGCCATAGTGTGTTTTCTGCATGTGTGACTCTGTTCTGTTTTGTAATTCAGTTCAAGTGTAACGGTTTTTACATTCCCTCTATAAGTGATACCTTATGAGAAGTGTCCTTTTCTGTGTGACTTATTTCACTTAGAATCGTCGTACCTAAATCCACTCATCATGCTGCTACTAGCCTTATGACATTGATTTCCTGGCTGAGTGATATTCCATTGTACATTAGGACCACAACTTCTTTATCCATTTTTCTCTTTCCTGGGATATTGAAGGTGGAATGAAGTGGAGGTCCTTGTCAACAGAGCAGCCCTAAACTTTGGGGTGCTTGTGTCTTGCTGATTTTTCATTTTCCCAATTTATACCCCCATGAGTGGAAGTGCCCTATGCTCTCTAAGCTGTGTTTTTTAGATGTTTCAGGACACACCGTACACTTCTCCAGAGTGGCTGTTGGCAATATACATCCCGCCCATCAGTGTAGCAAGGCTCCCATTTCTCCATGGCCTGTCCTGTATTTCTGGTTTTGAGACTTTTTTCAGCATGGCCCTTTTGAGCGATGGGTAGCGAGTCTTCTTTGTAGCCCTGATTTGCCTTTCCAGGTTGCTTGGTTGGCCAAAAAGGGCGTATGCGTTTTTTTCCTAAATATATTCAGGAAAAAACGCATACGCCCTTTCTGGCCAAGGGCATCATTGTCAACGTTTTGCCGCTTTTCATGTGCTTTAAAGGCGATTCGAATCTACCTCCTGAAATCTGTTTCCTGCAATTCTGCCTTGATTTCAAATCCTCTTCTTTGCCTTCCCTCAATATATTTGTGGACGAGAGTTATCACTTATAACTCTGCAGGTTTGTGAATTGCAGTGCCCTGAAGCTCCATTTTACAACTCGCTTTTTTGGGAGCTGGCCGCAAAAGCGCAGGATGGCTTCAGGCCCTGTTCTGGTTCCGGGGGGCAGGCTGAGCCTGTGGTTAATTCTTCTTCCTGATGGGAAAATAGAGTGACCTGTGCCTGTCCCTACACCAAGAGCTAGTCTCTCATTGGTTCCAAGTCTTCCCGTTCATCCTCAGGAAAAATTGCAACCTGTACGGAACAGGAGGTTAAAGGTGCTGATGCTCCAAGTAGGGAGATTGCTAGGAAAGCGGCTGGAATGGCGACCCCGGGCACAAGGAGAAGAGAAATGAGGTGCGTTTTAGAAACCTTTCCCCATCACATGGTGTACCATCTTTTTGTTTTCTCATGCATGTTTTCGATGTAGGAATATGCCCTTGAACCTGGAGATTTGGGACCCATGCGATGGGTACCACGCTGTATTACTTTAAAGGGTCTGCGTTTGCTCACCCAACCTCACCAAACCTCTCAGCCCCAAGAGTGTCCACCCTTATGTCTCATCCAGCTGTGGGTCTAGATATGGTCAATCCAGGTTGCATCACAGCCCCTGAACGCATTGTGTAAGAATTTCTCTCTCTTTCACTGTCTTTGTTTCATGGGTTTTTCAAAGTAATTTATTTTTATAATGGGGTTTAGCTGCTTTTCACTGCTGTGTTTATGCCGCTTTACACCCACTTGACATACTAACAGAGAGATATCAATACATAGGTTTTAAGATTATTACTAGTCAGATATATTCTTGTGCGGTGAATAGGGCGTGTTGAGTCCAGTTCTCTGAGCAAGGAGTAGGTCTTGTCTATTACATATTGGTTTTATGGAACGGTATCTGAGCTAATTTGAAACCCTTGTTTTATGTATCACCCCACCTCACCTTTCCCGTTAAGCAGCCATAGTGTGTTTTCTGCATGTGTGACTCTGTTCTGTTTTGTAATTCAGTTCAAGTGTAACGGTTTTTACATTCCCTCTATAAGTGATACCTTATGAGAAGTGTCCTTTTCTGTGTGACTTATTTCACTTAGAATCGTCGTACCTAAATCCACTCATCATGCTGCTACTAGCCTTATGACATTGATTTCCTGGCTGAGTGATATTCCATTGTACATTAGGACCACAACTTCTTTATCCATTTTTCTCTTTCCTGGGATATTGAAGGTGGAATGAAGTGGAGGTCCTTGTCAACAGAGCAGCCCTAAACTTTGGGGTGCTTGTGTCTTGCTGATTTTTCATTTTCCCAATTTATACCCCCATGAGTGGAAGTGCCCTATGCTCTCTAAGCTGTGTTTTTTAGATGTTTCAGGACACACCGTACACTTCTCCAGAGTGGCTGTTGGCAATTTACATCCCGCCCATCAGTGTAGCAAGGCTCCCATTTCTCCATGGCCTGTCCTGTATTTCTGGTTTTGAGACTTTTTTCAGCATGGCCCTTTTGAGCGATGGGTAGCGAGTCTTCTTTGTAGCCCTGATTTGCCTTTCCAGGTTGCTTGGTTGGCCAAAAAGGGCGTATGCGTTTTTTCCTGAATATATTCAGGAAAAAACGCATACGCCCTTTTTGGCCAAGGGCATCATTGTCAACGTTTTGCCGCTTTTCATGTGCTTTAAAGGCGATTCGAATCTACCTCCTGAAATCTGTTTCCTGCAATTCTGCCTTGATTTCAAATCCTCTTCTTTGCCTTCCCTCAATATATTTGTGGACGAGAGTTATCACTTATAACTCTGCAGGTTTGTGAATTGCAGTGCCCTGAAGCTCCATTTTACAACTCGCTTTTTTGGGAGCTGGCCGCAAAAGCGCAGGATGGCTTCAGGCCCTGTTCTGGTTCCGGGGGGCAGGCTGAGCCTGTGGTTAATTCTTCTTCCTGATGGGAAAATAGAGTGACCTGTGCCTGTCCCTACACCAAGAGCTAGTCTCTCATTGGTTCCAAGTCTTCCCGTTCATCCTCAGGACAAATTGCAACCTGTACGGAACAGGAGGTTAAAGGTGCTGATGCTCCAAGTAGGGAGATTGCTAGGAAAGCGGCTGGAATGGCGACCCCGGGCACAAGGAGAAGAGAAATGAGGTGCGTTTTAGAAACCTTTCCCCATCACATGGTGTACCATCTTTTTGTTTTCTCATGCATGTTTTCGATGTAGGAATATGCCCTTGAACCTGGAGATTTGGGACCCATGCGATGGGTACCACGCTGTATTACTTTAAAGGGTCTGCGTTTGCTCACCCAACCTCACCAAACCTCTCAGCCCCAAGAGTGTCCACCCTTATGTCTCATCCAGCTGTGGGTCTAGATATGGTCAATCCAGGTTGCATCACAGCCCCTGAACGCATTGTGTAAGAATTTCTCTCTCTTTCACTGTCTTTGTTTCATGGGTTTTTCAAAGTAATTTATTTTTATAATGGGGTTTAGCTGCTTTTCACTGCTGTGTTTATGCCGCTTTACACCCACTTGACACACTAACAGAGAGATATCAATACATAGGTTTTAAGATTATTACTAGTCAGATATATTCTTGTGCGGTGAATAGGGCGTGTTGAGTCCAGTTCTCTGAGCAAGGAGTAGGTCTTGTCTATTACATATTGGTTTTATGGAACGGTATCTGAGCTAATTTGAAACCCTTGTTTTATGTATCACCCCACCTCACCTTTCCCGTTAAGCAGCCATAGTGTGTTTTCTGCATGTGTGACTCTGTTCTGTTTTGTAATTCAGTTCAAGTGTAACGGTTTTTACATTCCCTCTATAAGTGATACCTTATGAGAAGTGTCCTTTTCTGTGTGACTTATTTCACTTAGAATCGTCGTACCTAAATCCACTCATCATGCTGCTACTAGCCTTATGACATTGATTTCCTGGCTGAGTGATATTCCATTGTACATTAGGACCACAACTTCTTTATCCATTTTTCTCTTTCCTGGGATATTGAAGGTGGAATGAAGTGGAGGTCCTTGTCAATAGAGCAGCCCTAAACTTTGGGGTGCTTGTGTCTTGCTGATTTTTCATTTTCCCAATTTATACCCCCATGAGTGGAAGTGCCCTATGCTCTCTAAGCTGTGTTTTTTAGATGTTTCAGGACACACCGTACACTTCTCCAGAGTGGCTGTTGGCAATTTACATCCCGCCCATCAGTGTAGCAAGGCTCCCATTTCTCCATGGCCTGTCCTGTATTTCTGGTTTTGAGACTTTTTTCAGCATGGCCCTTTTGAGCGATGGGTAGCGAGTCTTCTTTGTAGCCCTGATTTGCCTTTCCAGGTTGCTTGGTTGGCCAAAAAGGGCGTATGCGTTTTTTTCCTAAATATATTCAGGAAAAAACGCATACGCCCTTTCTGGCCAAGGGCATCATTGTCAACGTTTTGCCGCTTTTCATGTGCTTTAAAGGCGATTCGAATCTACCTCCTGAAATCTGTTTCCTGCAATTCTGCCTTGATTTCAAATCCTCTTCTTTGCCTTCCCTCAATATATTTGTGGACGAGAGTTATCACTTATAACTCTGCAGGTTTGTGAATTGCAGTGCCCTGAAGCTCCATTTTACAACTCGCTTTTTTGGGAGCTGGCCGCAAAAGCGCAGGATGGCTTCAGGCCCTGTTCTGGTTCCGGGGGGCAGGCTGAGCCTGTGGTTAATTCTTCTTCCTGATGGGAAAATAGAGTGACCTGTGCCTGTCCCTACACCAAGAGCTAGTCTCTCATTGGTTCCAAGTCTTCCCGTTCATCCTCAGGACAAATTGCAACCTGTACGGAACAGGAGGTTAAAGGTGCTGATGCTCCAAGTAGGGAGATTGCTAGGAAAGCGGCTGGAATGGCGACCCCGGGCACAAGGAGAAGAGAAATGAGGTGCGTTTTAGAAACCTTTCCCCATCACATGGTGTACCATCTTTTTGTTTTCTCATGCATGTTTTCGATGTAGGAATATGCCCTTGAACCTGGAGATTTGGGACCCATGCGATGGGTACCACGCTGTATTACTTTAAAGGGTCTGCGTTTGCTCACCCAACCTCACCAAACCTCTCAGCCCCAAGAGTGTCCACCCTTATGTCTCATCCAGCTGTGGGTCTAGATATGGTCAATCCAGGTTGCATCACAGCCCCTGAACGCATTGTGTAAGAATTTCTCTCTCTTTCACTGTCTTTGTTTCATGGGTTTTTCAAAGTAATTTATTTTTATAATGGGGTTTAGCTGCTTTTCACTGCTGTGTTTATGCCGCTTTACACCCACTTGACACACTAACAGAGAGATATCAATACATAGGTTTTAAGATTATTACTAGTCAGATATATTCTTGTGCGGTGAATAGGGCGTGTTGAGTCCAGTTCTCTGAGCAAGGAGTAGGTCTTGTCTATTACATATTGGTTTTATGGAACGGTATCTGAGCTAATTTGAAACCCTTGTTTTATGTATCACCCCACCTCACCTTTCCCGTTAAGCAGCCATAGTGTGTTTTCTGCATGTGTGACTCTGTTCTGTTTTGTAATTCAGTTCAAGTGTAACGGTTTTTACATTCCCTCTATAAGTGATACCTTATGAGAAGTGTCCTTTTCTGTGTGACTTATTTCACTTAGAATCGTCGTACCTAAATCCACTCATCATGCTGCTACTAGCCTTATGACATTGATTTCCTGGCTGAGTGATATTCCATTGTACATTAGGACCACAACTTCTTTATCCATTTTTCTCTTTCCTGGGATATTGAAGGTGGAATGAAGTGGAGGTCCTTGTCAATAGAGCAGCCCTAAACTTTGGGGTGCTTGTGTCTTGCTGATTTTTCATTTTCCCAATTTATACCCCCATGAGTGGAAGTGCCCTATGCTCTCTAAGCTGTGTTTTTTAGATGTTTCAGGACACACCGTACACTTCTCCAGAGTGGCTGTTGGCAATTTACATCCCGCCCATCAGTGTAGCAAGGCTCCCATTTCTCCATGGCCTGTCCTGTATTTCTGGTTTTGAGACTTTTTTCAGCATGGCCCTTTTGAGCGATGGGTAGCGAGTCTTCTTTGTAGCCCTGATTTGCCTTTCCAGGTTGCTTGGTTGGCCAAAAAGGGCGTATGCGTTTTTTTCCTAAATATATTCAGGAAAAAACGCATACGCCCTTTCTGGCCAAGGGCATCATTGTCAACGTTTTGCCGCTTTTCATGTGCTTTAAAGGCGATTCGAATCTACCTCCTGAAATCTGTTTCCTGCAATTCTGCCTTGATTTCAAATCCTCTTCTTTGCCTTCCCTCAATATATTTGTGGACGAGAGTTATCACTTATAACTCTGCAGGTTTGTGAATTGCAGTGCCCTGAAGCTCCATTTTACAACTCGCTTTTTTGGGAGCTGGCCGCAAAAGCGCAGGATGGCTTCAGGCCCTGTTCTGGTTCCGGGGGGCAGGCTGAGCCTGTGGTTAATTCTTCTTCCTGATGGGAAAATAGAGTGACCTGTGCCTGTCCCTACACCAAGAGCTAGTCTCTCATTGGTTCCAAGTCTTCCCGTTCATCCTCAGGACAAATTGCAACCTGTACGGAACAGGAGGTTAAAGGTGCTGATGCTCCAAGTAGGGAGATTGCTAGGAAAGCGGCTGGAATGGCGACCCCGGGCACAAGGAGAAGAGAAATGAGGTGCGTTTTAGAAACCTTTCCCCATCACATGGTGTACCATCTTTTTGTTTTCTCATGCATGTTTTCGATGTAGGAATATGCCCTTGAACCTGGAGATTTGGGACCCATGCGATGGGTACCACGCTGTATTACTTTAAAGGGTCTGCGTTTGCTCACCCAACCTCACCAAACCTCTCAGCCCCAAGAGTGTCCACCCTTATGTCTCATCCAGCTGTGGGTCTAGATATGGTCAATCCAGGTTGCATCACAGCCCCTGAACGCATTGTGTAAGAATTTCTCTCTCTTTCACTGTCTTTGTTTCATGGGTTTTTCAAAGTAATTTATTTTTATAATGGGGTTTAGCTGCTTTTCACTGCTGTGTTTATGCCGCTTTACACCCACTTGACACACTAACAGAGAGATATCAATACATAGGTTTTAAGATTATTACTAGTCAGATATATTCTTGTGCGGTGAATAGGGCGTGTTGAGTCCAGTTCTCTGAGCAAGGAGTAGGTCTTCTCTATTACATATTGGTTTTATGGAACGGTATCTGAGCTAATTTGAAACCCTTGTTTTATGTATCACCCCACCTCACCTTTCCCGTTAAGCAGCCATAGTGTGTTTTCTGCATGTGTGACTCTGTTCTGTTTTGTAATTCAGTTCAAGTGTAACGGTTTTTACATTCCCTCTATAAGTGATACCTTATGAGAAGTGTCCTTTTCTGTGTGACTTATTTCACTTAGAATCGTCGTACCTAAATCCACTCATCATGCTGCTACTAGCCTTATGACATTGATTTCCTGGCTGAGTGATATTCCATTGTACATTAGGACCACAACTTCTTTATCCATTTTTCTCTTTCCTGGGATATTGAAGGTGGAATGAAGTGGAGGTCCTTGTCAACAGAGCAGCCCTAAACTTTGGGGTGCTTGTGTCTTGCTGATTTTTCATTTTCCCAATTTATACCCCCATGAGTGGAAGTGCCCTATGCTCTCTAAGCTGTGTTTTTTAGATGTTTCAGGACACACCGTACACTTCTCCAGAGTGGCTGTTGGCAATTTACATCCCGCCCATCAGTGTAGCAAGGCTCCCATTTCTCCATGGCCTGTCCTGTATTTCTGGTTTTGAGACTTTTTTCAGCATGGCCCTTTTGAGCGATGGGTAGCGAGTCTTCTTTGTAGCCCTGATTTGCCTTTCCAGGTTGCTTGGTTGGCCAAAAAGGGCGTATGCGTTTTTTTCCTAAATATATTCAGGAAAAAACGCATACGCCCTTTCTGGCCAAGGGCATCATTGTCAACGTTTTGCCGCTTTTCATGTGCTTTAAAGGCGATTCGAATCTACCTCCTGAAATCTGTTTCCTGCAATTCTGCCTTGATTTCAAATCCTCTTCTTTGCCTTCCCTCAATATATTTGTGGACGAGAGTTATCACTTATAACTCTGCAGGTTTGTGAATTGCAGTGCCCTGAAGCTCCATTTTACAACTCGCTTTTTTGGGAGCTGGCCGCAAAAGCGCAGGATGGCTTCAGGCCCTGTTCTGGCTCCGGGGGGCAGGCTGAGCCTGTGGTTAATTCTTCTTCCTGATGGGAAAATAGAGTGACCTGTGCCTGTCCCTACACCAAGAGCTAGTCTCTCATTGGTTCCAAGTCTTCCCGTTCATCCTCAGGACAAATTGCAACCTGTACGGAACAGGAGGTTAAAGGTGCTGATGCTCCAAGTAGGGAGATTGCTAGGAAAGCGGCTGGAATGGCGACCCCGGGCACAAGGAGAAGAGAAATGAGGTGCGTTTTAGAAACCTTTCCCCATCACATGGTGTACCATCTTTTTGTTTTCTCATGCATGTTTTCGATGTAGGAATATGCCCTTGAACCTGGAGATTTGGGACCCATGCGATGGGTACCACGCTGTATTACTTTAAAGGGTCTGCGTTTGCTCACCCAACCTCACCAAACCTCTCAGCCCCAAGAGTGTCCACCCTTATGTCTCATCCAGCTGTGGGTCTAGATATGGTCAATCCAGGTTGCATCACAGCCCCTGAACGCATTGTGTAAGAATTTCTCTCTCTTTCACTGTCTTTGTTTCATGGGTTTTTCAAAGTAATTTATTTTTATAATGGGGTTTAGCTGCTTTTCACTGCTGTGTTTATGCCGCTTTACACCCACTTGACACACTAACAGAGAGATATCAATACATAGGTTTTAAGATTATTACTAGTCAGATATATTCTTGTGCGGTGAATAGGGCGTGTTGAGTCCAGTTCTCTGAGCAAGGAGTAGGTCTTGTCTATTACATATTGGTTTTATGGAACGGTATCTGAGCTAATTTGAAACCCTTGTTTTATGTATCACCCCACCTCACCTTTCCCGTTAAGCAGCCATAGTGTGTTTTCTGCATGTGTGACTCTGTTCTGTTTTGTAATTCAGTTCAAGTGTAACGGTTTTTACATTCCCTCTATAAGTGATACCTTATGAGAAGTGTCCTTTTCTGTGTGACTTATTTCACTTAGAATCGTCGTACCTAAATCCACTCATCATGCTGCTAGTAGCCTTATGACATTGATTTCCTGGCTGAGTGATATTCCATTGTACATTAGGACCACAACTTCTTTATCCATTTTTCTCTTTCCTGGGATATTGAAGGTGGAATGAAGTGGAGGTCCTTGTCAACAGAGCAGCCCTAAACTTTGGGGTGCTTGTGTCTTGCTGATTTTTCATTTTCCCAATTTATACCCCCATGAGTGGAAGTGCCCTATGCTCTCTAAGCTGTGTTTTTTAGATGTTTCAGGACACACCGTACACTTCTCCAGAGTGGCTGTTGGCAATTTACATCCCGCCCATCAGTGTAGCAAGGCTCCCATTTCTCCATGGCCTGTCCTGTATTTCTGGTTTTGAGACTTTTTTCAGCATGGCCCTTTTGAGCGATGGGTAGCGAGTCTTCTTTGTAGCCCTGATTTGCCTTTCCAGGTTGCTTGGTTGGCCAAAAAGGGCGTATGCGTTTTTTCCTGAATATATTCAGGAAAAAACGCATACGCCCTTTTTGGCCAAGGGCATCATTGTCAACGTTTTGCCGCTTTTCATGTGCTTTAAAGGCGATTCGAATCTACCTCCTGAAATCTGTTTCCTGCAATTCTGCCTTGATTTCAAATCCTCTTCTTTGCCTTCCCTCAATATATTTGTGGACGAGAGTTATCACTTATAACTCTGCAGGTTTGTGAATTGCAGTGCCCTGAAGCTCCATTTTACAACTCGCTTTTTTGGGAGCTGGCCGCAAAAGCGCAGGATGGCTTCAGGCCCTGTTCTGGTTCCGGGGGGCAGGCTGAGCCTGTGGTTAATTCTTCTTCCTGATGGGAAAATAGAGTGACCTGTGCCTGTCCCTACACCAAGAGCTAGTCTCTCATTGGTTCCAAGTCTTCCCGTTCATCCTCAGGACAAATTGCAACCTGTACGGAACAGGAGGTTAAAGGTGCTGATGCTCCAAGTAGGGAGATTGCTAGGAAAGCGGCTGGAATGGCGACCCCGGGCACAAGGAGAAGAGAAATGAGGTGCGTTTTAGAAACCTTTCCCCATCACATGGTGTACCATCTTTTTGTTTTCTCATGCATGTTTTCGATGTAGGAATATGCCCTTGAACCTGGAGATTTGGGACCCATGCGATGGGTACCACGCTGTATTACTTTAAAGGGTCTGCGTTTGCTCACCCAACCTCACCAAACCTCTCAGCCCCAAGAGTGTCCACCCTTATGTCTCATCCAGCTGTGGGTCTAGATATGGTCAATCCAGGTTGCATCACAGCCCCTGAACGCATTGTGTAAGAATTTCTCTCTCTTTCACTGTCTTTGTTTCATGGGTTTTTCAAAGTAATTTATTTTTATAATGGGGTTTAGCTGCTTTTCACTGCTGTGTTTATGCCGCTTTACACCCACTTGACACACTAACAGAGAGATATCAATACATAGGTTTTAAGATTATTACTAGTCAGATATATTCTTGTGCGGTGAATAGGGCGTGTTGAGTCCAGTTCTCTGAGCAAGGAGTAGGTCTTGTCTATTACATATTGGTTTTATGGAACGGTATCTGAGCTAATTTGAAACCCTTGTTTTATGTATCACCCCACCTCACCTTTCCCGTTAAGCAGCCATAGTGTGTTTTCTGCATGTGTGACTCTGTTCTGTTTTGTAATTCAGTTCAAGTGTAACGGTTTTTACATTCCCTCTATAAGTGATACCTTATGAGAAGTGTCCTTTTCTGTGTGACTTATTTCACTTAGAATCGTCGTACCTAAATCCACTCATCATGCTGCTACTAGCCTTATGACATTGATTTCCTGGCTGAGTGATATTCCATTGTACATTAGGACCACAACTTCTTTATCCATTTTTCTCTTTCCTGGGATATTGAAGGTGGAATGAAGTGGAGGTCCTTGTCAACAGAGCAGCCCTAAACTTTGGGGTGCTTGTGTCTTGCTGATTTTTCATTTTCCCAATTTATACCCCCATGAGTGGAAGTGCCCTATGCTCTCTAAGCTGTGTTTTTTAGATGTTTCAGGACACACCGTACACTTCTCCAGAGTGGCTGTTGGCAATTTACATCCCGCCCATCAGTGTAGCAAGGCTCCCATTTCTCCATGGCCTGTCCTGTATTTCTGGTTTTGAGACTTTTTTCAGCATGGCCCTTTTGAGCGATGGGTAGCGAGTCTTCTTTGTAGCCCTGATTTGCCTTTCCAGGTTGCTTGGTTGGCCAAAAAGGGCGTATGCGTTTTTTCCTGAATATATTCAGGAAAAAACGCATACGCCCTTTTTGGCCAAGGGCATCATTGTCAACGTTTTGCCGCTTTTCATGTGCTTTAAAGGCGATTCGAATCTACCTCCTGAAATCTGTTTCCTGCAATTCTGCCTTGATTTCAAATCCTCTTCTTTGCCTTCCCTCAATATATTTGTGGACGAGAGTTATCACTTATAACTCTGCAGGTTTGTGAATTGCAGTGCCCTGAAGCTCCATTTTACAACTCGCTTTTTTGGGAGCTGGCCGCAAAAGCGCAGGATGGCTTCAGGCCCTGTTCTGGTTCCGGGGGGCAGGCTGAGCCTGTGGTTAATTCTTCTTCCTGATGGGAAAATAGAGTGACCTGTGCCTGTCCCTACACCAAGAGCTAGTCTCTCATTGGTTCCAAGTCTTCCCGTTCATCCTCAGGACAAATTGCAACCTGTACGGAACAGGAGGTTAAAGGTGCTGATGCTCCAAGTAGGGAGATTGCTAGGAAAGCGGCTGGAATGGCGACCCCGGGCACAAGGAGAAGAGAAATGAGGTGCGTTTTAGAAACCTTTCCCCATCACATGGTGTACCATCTTTTTGTTTTCTCATGCATGTTTTCGATGTAGGAATATGCCCTTGAACCTGGAGATTTGGGACCCATGCGATGGGTACCACGCTGTATTACTTTAAAGGGTCTGCGTTTGCTCACCCAACCTCACCAAACCTCTCAGCCCCAAGAGTGTCCACCCTTATGTCTCATCCAGCTGTGGGTCTAGATATGGTCAATCCAGGTTGCATCACAGCCCCTGAACGCATTGTGTAAGAATTTCTCTCTCTTTCACTGTCTTTGTTTCATGGGTTTTTCAAAGTAATTTATTTTTATAATGGGGTTTAGCTGCTTTTCACTGCTGTGTTTATGCCGCTTTACACCCACTTGACACACTAACAGAGAGATATCAATACATAGGTTTTAAGATTATTACTAGTCAGATATATTCTTGTGCGGTGAATAGGGCGTGTTGAGTCCAGTTCTCTGAGCAAGGAGTAGGTCTTGTCTATTACATATTGGTTTTATGGAACGGTATCTGAGCTAATTTGAAACCCTTGTTTTATGTATCACCCCACCTCACCTTTCCCGTTAAGCAGCCATAGTGTGTTTTCTGCATGTGTGACTCTGTTCTGTTTTGTAATTCAGTTCAAGTGTAACGGTTTTGACATTCCCTCTATAAGTGATACCTTATGAGAAGTGTCCTTTTCTGTGTGACTTATTTCACTTAGAATCGTCGTACCTAAATCCACTCATCATGCTGCTACTAGCCTTATGACATTGATTTCCTGGCTGAGTGATATTCCATTGTACATTAGGACCACAACTTCTTTATCCATTTTTCTCTTTCCTGGGATATTGAAGGTGGAATGAAGTGGAGGTCCTTGTCAACAGAGCAGCCCTAAACTTTGGGGTGCTTGTGTCTTGCTGATTTTTCATTTTCCCAATTTATACCCCCATGAGTGGAAGTGCCCTATGCTCTCTAAGCTGTGTTTTTTAGATGTTTCAGGACACACCGTACACTTCTCCAGAGTGGCTGTTGGCAATTTACATCCCGCCCATCAGTGTAGCAAGGCTCCCATTTCTCCATGGCCTGTCCTGTATTTCTGGTTTTGAGACTTTTTTCAGCATGGCCCTTTTGAGCGATGGGTAGCGAGTCTTCTTTGTAGCCCTGATTTGCCTTTCCAGGTTGCTTGGTTGGCCAAAAAGGGCGTATGCGTTTTTTCCTGAATATATTCAGGAAAAAACGCATACGCCCTTTTTGGCCAAGGGCATCATTGTCAACGTTTTGCCGCTTTTCATGTGCTTTAAAGGCGATTCGTATCTACCTCCTGAAATCTGTTTCCTGCAATTCTGCCTTGATTTCAAATCCTCTTCTTTGCCTTCCCTCAATATATTTGTGGACGAGAGTTATCACTTATAACTCTGCAGGTTTGTGAATTGCAGTGCCCTGAAGCTCCATTTTACAACTCGCTTTTTTGGGAGCTGGCCGCAAAAGCGCAGGATGGCTTCAGGCCCTGTTCTGGCTCCGGGGGGCAGGCTGAGCCTGTGGTTAATTCTTCTTCCTGATGGGAAAATAGAGTGACCTGTGCCTGTCCCTACACCAAGAGCTAGTCTCTCATTGGTTCCAAGTCTTCCCGTTCATCCTCAGGACAAATTGCAACCTGTACGGAACAGGAGGTTAAAGGTGCTGATGCTCCAAGTAGGGAGATTGCTAGGAAAGCGGCTGGAATGGCGACCCCGGGCACAAGGAGAAGAGAAATGAGGTGCGTTTTAGAAACCTTTCCCCATCACATGGTGTACCATCTTTTTGTTTTCTCATGCATGTTTTCGATGTAGGAATATGCCCTTGAACCTGGAGATTTGGGACCCATGCGATGGGTACCACGCTGTATTACTTTAAAGGGTCTGCGTTTGCTCACCCAACCTCACCAAACCTCTCAGCCCCAAGAGTGTCCACCCTTATGTCTCATCCAGCTGTGGGTCTAGATATGGTCAATCCAGGTTGCATCACAGCCCCTGAACGCATTGTGTAAGAATTTCTCTCTCTTTCACTGTCTTTGTTTCATGGGTTTTTCAAAGTAATTTATTTTTATAATGGGGTTTAGCTGCTTTTCACTGCTGTGTTTATGCCGCTTTACACCCACTTGACACACTAACAGAGAGATATCAATACATAGGTTTTAAGATTATTACTAGTCAGATATATTCTTGTGCGGTGAATAGGGCGTGTTGAGTCCAGTTCTCTGAGCAAGGAGTAGGTCTTCTCTATTACATATTGGTTTTATGGAACGGTATCTGAGCTAATTTGAAACCCTTGTTTTATGTATCACCCCACCTCACCTTTCCCGTTAAGCAGCCATAGTGTGTTTTCTGCATGTGTGACTCTGTTCTGTTTTGTAATTCAGTTCAAGTGTAACGGTTTTTACATTCCCTCTATAAGTGATACCTTATGAGAAGTGTCCTTTTCTGTGTGACTTATTTCACTTAGAATCGTCGTACCTAAATCCACTCATCATGCTGCTACTAGCCTTATGACATTGATTTCCTGGCTGAGTGATATTCCATTGTACATTAGGACCACAACTTCTTTATCCATTTTTCTCTTTCCTGGGATATTGAAGGTGGAATGAAGTGGAGGTCCTTGTCAACAGAGCAGCCCTAAACTTTGGGGTGCTTGTGTCTTGCTGATTTTTCATTTTCCCAATTTATACCCCCATGAGTGGAAGTGCCCTATGCTCTCTAAGCTGTGTTTTTTAGATGTTTCAGGACACACCGTACACTTCTCCAGAGTGGCTGTTGGCAATTTACATCCCGCCCATCAGTGTAGCAAGGCTCCCATTTCTCCATGGCCTGTCCTGTATTTCTGGTTTTGAGACTTTTTTCAGCATGGCCCTTTTGAGCGATGGGTAGCGAGTCTTCTTTGTAGCCCTGATTTGCCTTTCCAGGTTGCTTGGTTGGCCAAAAAGGGCGTATGCGTTTTTTCCTGAATATATTCAGGAAAAAACGCATACGCCCTTTTTGGCCAAGGGCATCATTGTCAACGTTTTGCCGCTTTTCATGTGCTTTAAAGGCGATTCGAATCTACCTCCTGAAATCTGTTTCCTGCAATTCTGCCTTGATTTCAAATCCTCTTCTTTGCCTTCCCTCAATATATTTGTGGACGAGAGTTATCACTTATAACTCTGCAGGTTTGTGAATTGCAGTGCCCTGAAGCTCCATTTTACAACTCGCTTTTTTGGGAGCTGGCCGCAAAAGCGCAGGATGGCTTCAGGCCCTGTTCTGGCTCCGGGGGGCAGGCTGAGCCTGTGGTTAATTCTTCTTCCTGATGGGAAAATAGAGTGACCTGTGCCTGTCCCTACACCAAGAGCTAGTCTCTCATTGGTTCCAAGTCTTCCCGTTCATCCTCAGGACAAATTGCAACCTGTACGGAACAGGAGGTTAAAGGTGCTGATGCTCCAAGTAGGGAGATTGCTAGGAAAGCGGCTGGAATGGCGACCCCGGGCACAAGGAGAAGAGAAATGAGGTGCGTTTTAGAAACCTTTCCCCATCACATGGTGTACCATCTTTTTGTTTTCTCATGCATGTTTTCGATGTAGGAATATGCCCTTGAACCTGGAGATTTGGGACCCATGCGATGGGTACCACGCTGTATTACTTTAAAGGGTCTGCGTTTGCTCACCCAACCTCACCAAACCTCTCAGCCCCAAGAGTGTCCACCCTTATGTCTCATCCAGCTGTGGGTCTAGATATGGTCAATCCAGGTTGCATCACAGCCCCTGAACGCATTGTGTAAGAATTTCTCTCTCTTTCACTGTCTTTGTTTCATGGGTTTTTCAAAGTAATTTATTTTTATAATGGGGTTTAGCTGCTTTTCACTGCTGTGTTTATGCCGCTTTACACCCACTTGACACACTAACAGAGAGATATCAATACATAGGTTTTAAGATTATTACTAGTCAGATATATTCTTGTGCGGTGAATAGGGCGTGTTGAGTCCAGTTCTCTGAGCAAGGAGTAGGTCTTCTCTATTACATATTGGTTTTATGGAACGGTATCTGAGCTAATTTGAAACCCTTGTTTTATGTATCACCCCACCTCACCTTTCCCGTTAAGCAGCCATAGTGTGTTTTCTGCATGTGTGACTCTGTTCTGTTTTGTAATTCAGTTCAAGTGTAACGGTTTTTACATTCCCTCTATAAGTGATACCTTATGAGAAGTGTCCTTTTCTGTGTGACTTATTTCACTTAGAATCGTCGTACCTAAATCCACTCATCATGCTGCTACTAGCCTTATGACATTGATTTCCTGGCTGAGTGATATTCCATTGTACATTAGGACCACAACTTCTTTATCCATTTTTCTCTTTCCTGGGATATTGAAGGTGGAATGAAGTGGAGGTCCTTGTCAACAGAGCAGCCCTAAACTTTGGGGTGCTTGTGTCTTGCTGATTTTTCATTTTCCCAATTTATACCCCCATGAGTGGAAGTGCCCTATGCTCTCTAAGCTGTGTTTTTTAGATGTTTCAGGACACACCGTACACTTCTCCAGAGTGGCTGTTGGCAATTTACATCCCGCCCATCAGTGTAGCAAGGCTCCCATTTCTCCATGGCCTGTCCTGTATTTCTGGTTTTGAGACTTTTTTCAGCATGGCCCTTTTGAGCGATGGGTAGCGAGTCTTCTTTGTAGCCCTGATTTGCCTTTCCAGGTTGCTTGGTTGGCCAAAAAGGGCGTATGCGTTTTTTCCTGAATATATTCAGGAAAAAACGCATACGCCCTTTTTGGCCAAGGGCATCATTGTCAACGTTTTGCCGCTTTTCATGTGCTTTAAAGGCGATTCGAATCTACCTCCTGAAATCTGTTTCCTGCAATTCTGCCTTGATTTCAAATCCTCTTCTTTGCCTTCCCTCAATATATTTGTGGACGAGAGTTATCACTTATAACTCTGCAGGTTTGTGAATTGCAGTGCCCTGAAGCTCCATTTTACAACTCGCTTTTTTGGGAGCTGGCCGCAAAAGCGCAGGATGGCTTCAGGCCCTGTTCTGGTTCCGGGGGGCAGGCTGAGCCTGTGGTTAATTCTTCTTCCTGATGGGAAAATAGAGTGACCTGTGCCTGTCCCTACACCAAGAGCTAGTCTCTCATTGGTTCCAAGTCTTCCCGTTCATCCTCAGGACAAATTGCAACCTGTACGGAACAGGAGGTTAAAGGTGCTGATGCTCCAAGTAGGGAGATTGCTAGGAAAGCGGCTGGAATGGCGACCCCGGGCACAAGGAGAAGAGAAATGAGGTGCGTTTTAGAAACCTTTCCCCATCACATGGTGTACCATCTTTTTGTTTTCTCATGCATGTTTTCGATGTAGGAATATGCCCTTGAACCTGGAGATTTGGGACCCATGCGATGGGTACCACGCTGTATTACTTTAAAGGGTCTGCGTTTGCTCACCCAACCTCACCAAACCTCTCAGCCCCAAGAGTGTCCACCCTTATGTCTCATCCAGCTGTGGGTCTAGATATGGTCAATCCAGGTTGCATCACAGCCCCTGAACGCATTGTGTAAGAATTTCTCTCTCTTTCACTGTCTTTGTTTCATGGGTTTTTCAAAGTAATTTATTTTTATAATAGGGTTTAGCTGCTTTTCACTGCTGTGTTTATGCCGCTTTACACCCACTTGACACACTAACAGAGAGATATCAATACATAGGTTTTAAGATTATTACTAGTCAGATATATTCTTGTGCGGTGAATAGGGCGTGTTGAGTCCAGTTCTCTGAGCAAGGAGTAGGTCTTCTCTATTACATATTGGTTTTATGGAACGGTATCTGAGCTAATTTGAAACCCTTGTTTTATGTATCACCCCACCTCACCTTTCCCGTTAAGCAGCCATAGTGTGTTTTCTGCATGTGTGACTCTGTTCTGTTTTGTAATTCAGTTCAAGTGTAACGGTTTTTACATTCCCTCTATAAGTGATACCTTATGAGAAGTGTCCTTTTCTGTGTGACTTATTTCACTTAGAATCGTCGTACCTAAATCCACTCATCATGCTGCTACTAGCCTTATGACATTGATTTCCTGGCTGAGTGATATTCCATTGTACAATAGGACCACAACTTCTTTATCCATTTTTCTCTTTCCTGGGATATTGAAGGTGGAATGAAGTGGAGGTCCTTGTCAACAGAGCAGCCCTAAACTTTGGGGTGCTTGTGTCTTGCTGATTTTTCATTTTCCCAATTTATACCCCCATGAGTGGAAGTGCCCTATGCTCTCTAAGCTGTGTTTTTTAGATGTTTCAGGACACACCGTACACTTCTCCAGAGTGGCTGTTGGCAATTTACATCCCGCCCATCAGTGTAGCAAGGCTCCCATTTCTCCATGGCCTGTCCTGTATTTCTGGTTTTGAGACTTTTTTCAGCATGGCCCTTTTGAGCGATGGGTAGCGAGTCTTCTTTGTAGCCCTGATTTGCCTTTCCAGGTTGCTTGGTTGGCCAAAAAGGGCGTATGCGTTTTTTCCTGAATATATTCAGGAAAAAACGCATACGCCCTTTTTGGCCAAGGGCATCATTGTCAACGTTTTGCCGCTTTTCATGTGCTTTAAAGGCGATTCGAATCTACCTCCTGAAATCTGTTTCCTGCAATTCTGCCTTGATTTCAAATCCTCTTCTTTGCCTTCCCTCAATATATTTGTGGACGAGAGTTATCACTTATAACTCTGCAGGTTTGTGAATTGCAGTGCCCTGAAGCTCCATTTTACAACTCGCTTTTTTGGGAGCTGGCCGCAAAAGCGCAGGATGGCTTCAGGCCCTGTTCTGGTTCCGGGGGGCAGGCTGAGCCTGTGGTTAATTCTTCTTCCTGATGGGAAAATAGAGTGACCTGTGCCTGTCCCTACACCAAGAGCTAGTCTCTCATTGGTTCCAAGTCTTCCCGTTCATCCTCAGGACAAATTGCAACCTGTACGGAACAGGAGGTTAAAGGTGCTGATGCTCCAAGTAGGGAGATTGCTAGGAAAGCGGCTGGAATGGCGACCCCGGGCACAAGGAGAAGAGAAATGAGGTGCGTTTTAGAAACCTTTCCCCATCACATGGTGTACCATCTTTTTGTTTTCTCATGCATGTTTTCGATGTAGGAATATGCCCTTGAACCTGGAGATTTGGGACCCATGCGATGGGTACCACGCTGTATTACTTTAAAGGGTCTGCGTTTGCTCACCCAACCTCACCAAACCTCTCAGCCCCAAGAGTGTCCACCCTTATGTCTCATCCAGCTGTGGGTCTAGATATGGTCAATCCAGGTTGCATCACAGCCCCTGAACGCATTGTGTAAGAATTTCTCTCTCTTTCACTGTCTTTGTTTCATGGGTTTTTCAAAGTAATTTATTTTTATAATGGGGTTTAGCTGCTTTTCACTGCTGTGTTTATGCCGCTTTACACCCACTTGACACACTAACAGAGAGATATCAATACATAGGTTTTAAGATTATTACTAGTCAGATATATTCTTGTGCGGTGAATAGGGCGTGTTGAGTCCAGTTCTCTGAGCAAGGAGTAGGTCTTCTCTATTACATATTGGTTTTATGGAACGGTATCTGAGCTATTTTGAAACCCTTGTTTTATGTATCACCCCACCTCACCTTTCCCGTTAAGCAGCCATAGTGTGTTTTCTGCATGTGTGACTCTGTTCTGTTTTGTAATTCAGTTCAAGTGTAACGGTTTTTACATTCCCTCTATAAGTGATACCTTATGAGAAGTGTCCTTTTCTGTGTGACTTATTTCACTTAGAATCGTCGTACCTAAATCCACTCATCATGCTGCTACTAGCCTTATGACATTGATTTCCTGGCTGAGTGATATTCCATTGTACATTAGGACCACAACTTCTTTATCCATTTTTCTCTTTCCTGGGATATTGAAGGTGGAATGAAGTGGAGGTCCTTGTCAATAGAGCAGCCCTAAACTTTGGGGTGCTTGTGTCTTGCTGATTTTTCATTTTCCCAATTTATACCCCCATGAGTGGAAGTGCCCTATGCTCTCTAAGCTGTGTTTTTTAGATGTTTCAGGACACACCGTACACTTCTCCAGAGTGGCTGTTGGCAATTTACATCCCGCCCATCAGTGTAGCAAGGCTCCCATTTCTCCATGGCCTGTCCTGTATTTCTGGTTTTGAGACTTTTTTCAGCATGGCCCTTTTGAGCGATGGGTAGCGAGTCTTCTTTGTAGCCCTGATTTGCCTTTCCAGGTTGCTTGGTTGGCCAAAAAGGGCGTATGCGTTTTTTTCCTAAATATATTCAGGAAAAAACGCAAACGCCCTTTCTGGCCAAGGGCATCATTGTCAACGTTTTGCCGCTTTTCATGTGCTTTAAAGGCGATTCGAATCTACCTCCTGAAATCTGTTTCCTGCAATTCTGCCTTGATTTCAAATCCTCTTCTTTGCCTTCCCTCAATATATTTGTGGACGAGAGTTATCACTTATAACTCTGCAGGTTTGTGAATTGCAGTGCCCTGAAGCTCCATTTTACAACTCGCTTTTTTGGGAGCTGGCCGCAAAAGCGCAGGATGGCTTCAGGCCCTGTTCTGGTTCCGGGGGGCAGGCTGAGCCTGTGGTTAATTCTTCTTCCTGATGGGAAAATAGAGTGACCTGTGCCTGTCCCTACACCAAGAGCTAGTCTCTCATTGGTTCCAAGTCTTCCCGTTCATCCTCAGGACAAATTGCAACCTGTACGGAACAGGAGGCTAAAGGTGCTGATGCTCCAAGTAGGGAGATTGCTAGGAAAGCGGCTGGAATGGCGACCCCGGGCACAAGGAGAAGAGAAATGAGGTGCGTTTTAGAAACCTTTCCCCATCACATGGTGTACCATCTTTTTGTTTTCTCATGCATGTTTTCGATGTAGGAATATGCCCTTGAACCTGGAGATTTGGGACCCATGCGATGGGTACCACGCTGTATTACTTTAAAGGGTCTGCGTTTGCTCACCCAACCTCACCAAACCTCTCAGCCCCAAGAGTGTCCACCCTTATGTCTCATCCAGCTGTGGGTCTAGATATGGTCAATCCAGGTTGCATCACAGCCCCTGAACGCATTGTGTAAGAATTTCTCTCTCTTTCACTGTCTTTGTTTCATGGGTTTTTCAAAGTAATTTATTTTTATAATGGGGTTTAGCTGCTTTTCACTGCTGTGTTTATGCCGCTTTACACCCACTTGACACACTAACAGAGAGATATCAATACATAGGTTTTAAGATTATTACTAGTCAGATATATTCTTGTGCGGTGAATAGGGCGTGTTGAGTCCAGTTCTCTGAGCAAGGAGTAGGTCTTCTCTATTACATATTGGTTTTATGGAACGGTATCTGAGCTAATTTGAAACCCTTGTTTTATGTATCACCCCACCTCACCTTTCCCGTTAAGCAGCCATAGTGTGTTTTCTGCATGTGTGACTCTGTTCTGTTTTGTAATTCAGTTCAAGTGTAACGGTTTTTACATTCCCTCTATAAGTGATACCTTATGAGAAGTGTCCTTTTCTGTGTGACTTATTTCACTTAGAATCGTCGTACCTAAATCCACTCATCATGCTGCTACTAGCCTTATGACATTGATTTCCTGGCTGAGTGATATTCCATTGTACATTAGGACCACAACTTCTTTATCCATTTTTCTCTTTCCTGGGATATTGAAGGTGGAATGAAGTGGAGGTCCTTGTCAACAGAGCAGCCCTAAACTTTGGGGTGCTTGTGTCTTGCTGATTTTTCATTTTCCCAATTTATACCCCCATGAGTGGAAGTGCCCTATGCTCTCTAAGCTGTGTTTTTTAGATGTTTCAGGACACACCGTACACTTCTCCAGAGTGGCTGTTGGCAATTTACATCCCGCCCATCAGTGTAGCAAGGCTCCCATTTCTCCATGGCCTGTCCTGTATTTCTGGTTTTGAGACTTTTTTCAGCATGGCCCTTTTGAGCGATGGGTAGCGAGTCTTCTTTGTAGCCCTGATTTGCCTTTCCAGGTTGCTTGGTTGGCCAAAAAGGGCGTATGCGTTTTTTTCCTAAATATATTCAGGAAAAAACGCAAACGCCCTTTCTGGCCAAGGGCATCATTGTCAACGTTTTGCCGCTTTTCATGTGCTTTAAAGGCGATTCGAATCTACCTCCTGAAATCTGTTTCCTGCAATTCTGCCTTGATTTCAAATCCTCTTCTTTGCCTTCCCTCAATATATTTGTGGACGAGAGTTATCACTTATAACTCTGCAGGTTTGTGAATTGCAGTGCCCTGAAGCTCCATTTTACAACTCGCTTTTTTGGGAGCTGGCCGCAAAAGCGCAGGATGGCTTCAGGCCCTGTTCTGGTTCCGGGGGGCAGGCTGAGCCTGTGGTTAATTCTTCTTCCTGATGGGAAAATAGAGTGACCTGTGCCTGTCCCTACACCAAGAGCTAGTCTCTCATTGGTTCCAAGTCTTCCCGTTCATCCTCAGGACAAATTGCAACCTGTACGGAACAGGAGGTTAAAGGTGCTGATGCTCCAAGTAGGGAGATTGCTAGGAAAGCGGCTGGAATGGCGACCCCGGGCACAAGGAGAAGAGAAATGAGGTGCGTTTTAGAAACCTTTCCCCATCACATGGTGTACCATCTTTTTGTTTTCTCATGCATGTTTTCGATGTAGGAATATGCCCTTGAACCTGGAGATTTGGGACCCATGCGATGGGTACCACGCTGTATTACTTTAAAGGGTCTGCGTTTGCTCACCCAACCTCACCAAACCTCTCAGCCCCAAGAGTGTCCACCCTTATGTCTCATCCAGCTGTGGGTCTAGATATGGTCAATCCAGGTTGCATCACAGCCCCTGAACGCATTGTGTAAGAATTTCTCTCTCTTTCACTGTCTTTGTTTCATGGGTTTTTCAAAGTAATTTATTTTTATAATGGGGTTTAGCTGCTTTTCACTGCTGTGTTTATGCCGCTTTACACCCACTTGACACACTAACAGAGAGATATCAATACATAGGTTTTAAGATTATTACTAGTCAGATATATTCTTGTGCGGTGAATAGGGCGTGTTGAGTCCAGTTCTCTCAGCAAGGAGTAGGTCTTGTCTATTACATATTGGTTTTATGGAACGGTATCTGAGCTAATTTGAAACCCTTGTTTTATGTATCACCCCACCTCACCTTTCCCGTTAAGCAGCCATAGTGTGTTTTCTGCATGTGTGACTCTGTTCTGTTTTGTAATTCAGTTCAAGTGTAACGGTTTTTACATTCCCTCTATAAGTGATACCTTATGAGAAGTGTCCTTTTCTGTGTGACTTATTTCACTTAGAATCGTCGTACCTAAATCCACTCATCATGCTGCTACTAGCCTTATGACATTGATTTCCTGGCTGAGTGATATTCCATTGTACATTAGGACCACAACTTCTTTATCCATTTTTCTCTTTCCTGGGATATTGAAGGTGGAATGAAGTGGAGGTCCTTGTCAACAGAGCAGCCCTAAACTTTGGGGTGCTTGTGTCTTGCTGATTTTTCATTTTCCCAATTTATACCCCCATGAGTGGAAGTGCCCTATGCTCTCTAAGCTGTGTTTTTTAGATGTTTCAGGACACACCGTACACTTCTCCAGAGTGGCTGTTGGCAATTTACATCCCGCCCATCAGTGTAGCAAGGCTCCCATTTCTCCATGGCCTGTCCTGTATTTCTGGTTTTGAGACTTTTTTCAGCATGGCCCTTTTGAGCGATGGGTAGCGAGTCTTCTTTGTAGCCCTGATTTGCCTTTCCAGGTTGCTTGGTTGGCCAAAAAGGGCGTATGCGTTTTTTTCCTAAATATATTCAGGAAAAAACGCATACGCCCTTTCTGGCCAAGGGCATCATTGTCAACGTTTTGCCGCTTTTCATGTGCTTTAAAGGCGATTCGAATCTACCTCCTGAAATCTGTTTCCTGCAATTCTGCCTTGATTTCAAATCCTCTTCTTTGCCTTCCCTCAATATATTTGTGGACGAGAGTTATCACTTATAACTCTGCAGGTTTGTGAATTGCAGTGCCCTGAAGCTCCATTTTACAACTCGCTTTTTTGGGAGCTGGCCGCAAAAGCGCAGGATGGCTTCAGGCCCTGTTCTGGTTCCGGGGGGCAGGCTGAGCCTGTGGTTAATTCTTCTTCCTGATGGGAAAATAGAGTGACCTGTGCCTGTCCCTACACCAAGAGCTAGTCTCTCATTGGTTCCAAGTCTTCCCGTTCATCCTCAGGACAAATTGCAACCTGTACAGAACAGGAGGTTAAAGGTGCTGATGCTCCAAGTAGGGAGATTGCTAGGAAAGCGGCTGGAATGGCGACCCCGGGCACAAGGAGAAGAGAAATGAGGTGCGTTTTAGAAACCTTTCCCCATCACATGGTGTACCATCTTTTTGTTTTCTCATGCATGTTTTCGATGTAGGAATATGCCCTTGAACCTGGAGATTTGGGACCCATGCGATGGGTACCACGCTGTATTACTTTAAAGGGTCTGCGTTTGCTCACCCAACCTCACCAAACCTCTCAGCCCCAAGAGTGTCCACCCTTATGTCTCATCCAGCTGTGGGTCTAGATATGGTCAATCCAGGTTGCATCACAGCCCCTGAACGCATTGTGTAAGAATTTCTCTCTCTTTCACTGTCTTTGTTTCATGGGTTTTTCAAAGTAATTTATTTTTATAATGGGGTTTAGCTGCTTTTCACTGCTGTGTTTATGCCGCTTTACACCCACTTGACACACTAACAGAGAGATATCAATACATAGGTTTTAAGATTATTACTAGTCAGATATATTCTTGTGCGGTGAATAGGGCGTGTTGAGTCCAGTTCTCTGAGCAAGGAGTAGGTCTTCTCTATTACATATTGGTTTTATGGAACGGTATCTGAGCTAATTTGAAACCCTTGTTTTATGTATCACCCCACCTCACCTTTCCCGTTAAGCAGCCATAGTGTGTTTTCTGCATGTGTGACTCTGTTCTGTTTTGTAATTCAGTTCAAGTGTAACGGTTTTTACATTCCCTCTATAAGTGATACCTTATGAGAAGTGTCCTTTTCTGTGTGACTTATTTCACTTAGAATCGTCGTACCTAAATCCACTCATCATGCTGCTACTAGCCTTATGACATTGATTTCCTGGCTGAGTGATATTCCATTGTACATTAGGACCACAACTTCTTTATCCATTTTTCTCTTTCCTGGGATATTGAAGGTGGAATGAAGTGGAGGTCCTTGTCAACAGAGCAGCCCTAAACTTTGGGGTGCTTGTGTCTTGCTGATTTTTCATTTTCCCAATTTATACCCCCATGAGTGGAAGTGCCCTATGCTCTCTAAGCTGTGTTTTTTAGATGTTTCAGGACACACCGTACACTTCTCCAGAGTGGCTGTTGGCAATTTACATCCCGCCCATCAGTGTAGCAAGGCTCCCATTTCTCCATGGCCTGTCCTGTATTTCTGGTTTTGAGACTTTTTTCAGCATGGCCCTTTTGAGCGATGGGTAGCGAGTCTTCTTTGTAGCCCTGATTTGCCTTTCCAGGTTGCTTGGTTGGCCAAAAAGGGCGTATGCGTTTTTTCCTGAATATATTCAGGAAAAAACGCATACGCCCTTTTTGGCCAAGGGCATCATTGTCAACGTTTTGCCGCTTTTCATGTGCTTTAAAGGCGATTCGAATCTACCTCCTGAAATCTGTTTCCTGCAATTCTGCCTTGATTTCAAATCCTCTTCTTTGCCTTCCCTCAATATATTTGTGGACGAGAGTTATCACTTATAACTCTGCAGGTTTGTGAATTGCAGTGCCCTGAAGCTCCATTTTACAACTCGCTTTTTTGGGAGCTGGCCGCAAAAGCGCAGGATGGCTTCAGGCCCTGTTCTGGTTCCGGGGGGCAGGCTGAGCCTGTGGTTAATTCTTCTTCCTGATGGGAAAATAGAGTGACCTGTGCCTGTCCCTACACCAAGAGCTAGTCTCTCATTGGTTCCAAGTCTTCCCGTTCATCCTCAGGACAAATTGCAACCTGTACGGAACAGGAGGTTAAAGGTGCTGATGCTCCAAGTAGGGAGATTGCTAGGAAAGCGGCTGGAATGGCGACCCCGGGCACAAGGAGAAGAGAAATGAGGTGCGTTTTAGAAACCTTTCCCCATCACATGGTGTACCATCTTTTTGTTTTCTCATGCATGTTTTCGATGTAGGAATATGCCCTTGAACCTGGAGATTTGGGACCCATGCGATGGGTACCACGCTGTATTACTTTAAAGGGTCTGCGTTTGCTCACCCAACCTCACCAAACCTCTCAGCCCCAAGAGTGTCCACCCTTATGTCTCATCCAGCTGTGGGTCTAGATATGGTCAATCCAGGTTGCATCACAGCCCCTGAACGCATTGTGTAAGAATTTCTCTCTCTTTCACTGTCTTTGTTTCATGGGTTTTTCAAAGTAATTTATTTTTATAATGGGGTTTAGCTGCTTTTCACTGCTGTGTTTATGCCGCTTTACACCCACTTGACACACTAACAGAGAGATATCAATACATAGGTTTTAAGATTATTACTAGTCAGATATATTCTTGTGCGGTGAATAGGGCGTGTTGAGTCCAGTTCTCTGAGCAAGGAGTAGGTCTTCTCTATTACATATTGGTTTTATGGAACGGTATCTGAGCTAATTTGAAACCCTTGTTTTATGTATCACCCCACCTCACCTTTCCCGTTAAGCAGCCATAGTGTGTTTTCTGCATGTGTGACTCTGTTCTGTTTTGTAATTCAGTTCAAGTGTAACGGTTTTTACATTCCCTCTATAAGTGATACCTTATGAGAAGTGTCCTTTTCTGTGTGACTTATTTCACTTAGAATCGTCGTACCTAAATCCACTCATCATGCTGCTACTAGCCTTATGACATTGATTTCCTGGCTGAGTGATATTCCATTGTACATTAGGACCACAACTTCTTTATCCATTTTTCTCTTTCCTGGGATATTGAAGGTGGAATGAAGTGGAGGTCCTTGTCAACAGAGCAGCCCTAAACTTTGGGGTGCTTGTGTCTTGCTGATTTTTCATTTTCCCAATTTATACCCCCATGAGTGGAAGTGCCCTATGCTCTCTAAGCTGTGTTTTTTAGATGTTTCAGGACACACCGTACACTTCTCCAGAGTGGCTGTTGGCAATTTACATCCCGCCCATCAGTGTAGCAAGGCTCCCATTTCTCCATGGCCTGTCCTGTATTTCTGGTTTTGAGACTTTTTTCAGCATGGCCCTTTTGAGCGATGGGTAGCGAGTCTTCTTTGTAGCCCTGATTTGCCTTTCCAGGTTGCTTGGTTGGCCAAAAAGGGCGTATGCGTTTTTTTCCTAAATATATTCAGGAAAAAACGCATACGCCCTTTCTGGCCAAGGGCATCATTGTCAACGTTTTGCCGCTTTTCATGTGCTTTAAAGGCGATTCGAATCTACCTCCTGAAATCTGTTTCCTGCAATTCTGCCTTGATTTCAAATCCTCTTCTTTGCCTTCCCTCAATATATTTGTGGACGAGAGTTATCACTTATAACTCTGCAGGTTTGTGAATTGCAGTGCCCTGAAGCTCCATTTTACAACTCGCTTTTTTGGGAGCTGGCCGCAAAAGCGCAGGATGGCTTCAGGCCCTGTTCTGGTTCCGGGGGGCAGGCTGAGCCTGTGGTTAATTCTTCTTCCTGATGGGAAAATAGAGTGACCTGTGCCTGTCCCTACACCAAGAGCTAGTCTCTCATTGGTTCCAAGTCTTCCCGTTCATCCTCAGGACAAATTGCAACCTGTACAGAACAGGAGGTTAAAGGTGCTGATGCTCCAAGTAGGGAGATTGCTAGGAAAGCGGCTGGAATGGCGACCCCGGGCACAAGGAGAAGAGAAATGAGGTGCGTTTTAGAAACCTTTCCCCATCACATGGTGTACCATCTTTTTGTTTTCTCATGCATGTTTTCGATGTAGGAATATGCCCTTGAACCTGGAGATTTGGGACCCATGCGATGGGTACCACGCTGTATTACTTTAAAGGGTCTGCGTTTGCTCACCCAACCTCACCAAACCTCTCAGCCCCAAGAGTGTCCACCCTTATGTCTCATCCAGCTGTGGGTCTAGATATGGTCAATCCAGGTTGCATCACAGCCCCTGAACGCATTGTGTAAGAATTTCTCTCTCTTTCACTGTCTTTGTTTCATGGGTTTTTCAAAGTAATTTATTTTTATAATGGGGTTTAGCTGCTTTTCACTGCTGTGTTTATGCCGCTTTACACCCACTTGACACACTAACAGAGAGATATCAATACATAGGTTTTAAGATTATTACTAGTCAGATATATTCTTGTGCGGTGAATAGGGCGTGTTGAGTCCAGTTCTCTGAGCAAGGAGTAGGTCTTCTCTATTACATATTGGTTTTATGGAACGGTATCTGAGCTAATTTGAAACCCTTGTTTTATGTATCACCCCACCTCACCTTTCCCGTTAAGCAGCCATAGTGTGTTTTCTGCATGTGTGACTCTGTTCTGTTTTGTAATTCAGTTCAAGTGTAACGGTTTTTACATTCCCTCTATAAGTGATACCTTATGAGAAGTGTCCTTTTCTGTGTGACTTATTTCACTTAGAATCGTCGTACCTAAATCCACTCATCATGCTGCTACTAGCCTTATGACATTGATTTCCTGGCTGAGTGATATTCCATTGTACATTAGGACCACAACTTCTTTATCCATTTTTCTCTTTCCTGGGATATTGAAGGTGGAATGAAGTGGAGGTCCTTGTCAACAGAGCAGCCCTAAACTTTGGGGTGCTTGTGTCTTGCTGATTTTTCATTTTCCCAATTTATACCCCCATGAGTGGAAGTGCCCTATGCTCTCTAAGCTGTGTTTTTTAGATGTTTCAGGACACACCGTACACTTCTCCAGAGTGGCTGTTGGCAATTTACATCCCGCCCATCAGTGTAGCAAGGCTCCCATTTCTCCATGGCCTGTCCTGTATTTCTGGTTTTGAGACTTTTTTCAGCATGGCCCTTTTGAGCGATGGGTAGCGAGTCTTCTTTGTAGCCCTGATTTGCCTTTCCAGGTTGCTTGGTTGGCCAAAAAGGGCGTATGCGTTTTTTTCCTAAATATATTCAGGAAAAAACGCATACGCCCTTTCTGGCCAAGGGCATCATTGTCAACGTTTTGCCGCTTTTCATGTGCTTTAAAGGCGATTCGAATCTACCTCCTGAAATCTGTTTCCTGCAATTCTGCCTTGATTTCAAATCCTCTTCTTTGCCTTCCCTCAATATATTTGTGGACGAGAGTTATCACTTATAACTCTGCAGGTTTGTGAATTGCAGTGCCCTGAAGCTCCATTTTACAACTCGCTTTTTTGGGAGCTGGCCGCAAAAGCGCAGGATGGCTTCAGGCCCTGTTCTGGTTCCGGGGGGCAGGCTGAGCCTGTGGTTAATTCTTCTTCCTGATGGGAAAATAGAGTGACCTGTGCCTGTCCCTACACCAAGAGCTAGTCTCTCATTGGTTCCAAGTCTTCCCGTTCATCCTCAGGACAAATTGCAACCTGTACAGAACAGGAGGTTAAAGGTGCTGATGCTCCAAGTAGGGAGATTGCTAGGAAAGCGGCTGGAATGGCGACCCCGGGCACAAGGAGAAGAGAAATGAGGTGCGTTTTAGAAACCTTTCCCCATCACATGGTGTACCATCTTTTTGTTTTCTCATGCATGTTTTCGATGTAGGAATATGCCCTTGAACCTGGAGATTTGGGACCCATGCGATGGGTACCACGCTGTATTACTTTAAAGGGTCTGCGTTTGCTCACCCAACCTCACCAAACCTCTCAGCCCCAAGAGTGTCCACCCTTATGTCTCATCCAGCTGTGGGTCTAGATATGGTCAATCCAGGTTGCATCACAGCCCCTGAACGCATTGTGTAAGAATTTCTCTCTCTTTCACTGTCTTTGTTTCATGGGTTTTTCAAAGTAATTTATTTTTATAATGGGGTTTAGCTGCTTTTCACTGCTGTGTTTATGCCGCTTTACACCCACTTGACACACTAACAGAGAGATATCAATACATAGGTTTTAAGATTATTACTAGTCAGATATATTCTTGTGCGGTGAATAGGGCGTGTTGAGTCCAGTTCTCTGAGCAAGGAGTAGGTCTTCTCTATTACATATTGGTTTTATGGAACGGTATCTGAGCTAATTTGAAACCCTTGTTTTATGTATCACCCCACCTCACCTTTCCCGTTAAGCAGCCATAGTGTGTTTTCTGCATGTGTGACTCTGTTCTGTTTTGTAATTCAGTTCAAGTGTAACGGTTTTTACATTCCCTCTATAAGTGATACCTTATGAGAAGTGTCCTTTTCTGTGTGACTTATTTCACTTAGAATCGTCGTACCTAAATCCACTCATCATGCTGCTACTAGCCTTATGACATTGATTTCCTGGCTGAGTGATATTCCATTGTACATTAGGACCACAACTTCTTTATCCATTTTTCTCTTTCCTGGGATATTGAAGGTGGAATGAAGTGGAGGTCCTTGTCAACAGAGCAGCCCTAAACTTTGGGGTGCTTGTGTCTTGCTGATTTTTCATTTTCCCAATTTATACCCCCATGAGTGGAAGTGCCCTATGCTCTCTAAGCTGTGTTTTTTAGATGTTTCAGGACACACCGTACACTTCTCCAGAGTGGCTGTTGGCAATTTACATCCCGCCCATCAGTGTAGCAAGGCTCCCATTTCTCCATGGCCTGTCCTGTATTTCTGGTTTTGAGACTTTTTTCAGCATGGCCCTTTTGAGCGATGGGTAGCGAGTCTTCTTTGTAGCCCTGATTTGCCTTTCCAGGTTGCTTGGTTGGCCAAAAAGGGCGTATGCGTTTTTTCCTGAATATATTCAGGAAAAAACGCATACGCCCTTTTTGGCCAAGGGCATCATTGTCAACGTTTTGCCGCTTTTCATGTGCTTTAAAGGCGATTCGAATCTACCTCCTGAAATCTGTTTCCTGCAATTCTGCCTTGATTTCAAATCCTCTTCTTTGCCTTCCCTCAATATATTTGTGGACGAGAGTTATCACTTATAACTCTGCAGGTTTGTGAATTGCAGTGCCCTGAAGCTCCATTTTACAACTCGCTTTTTTGGGAGCTGGCCGCAAAAGCGCAGGATGGCTTCAGGCCCTGTTCTGGTTCCGGGGGGCAGGCTGAGCCTGTGGTTAATTCTTCTTCCTGATGGGAAAATAGAGTGACCTGTGCCTGTCCCTACACCAAGAGCTAGTCTCTCATTGGTTCCAAGTCTTCCCGTTCATCCTCAGGACAAATTGCAACCTGTACGGAACAGGAGGTTAAAGGTGCTGATGCTCCAAGTAGGGAGATTGCTAGGAAAGCGGCTGGAATGGCGACCCCGGGCACAAGGAGAAGAGAAATGAGGTGCGTTTTAGAAACCTTTCCCCATCACATGGTGTACCATCTTTTTGTTTTCTCATGCATGTTTTCGATGTAGGAATATGCCCTTGAACCTGGAGATTTGGGACCCATGCGATGGGTACCACGCTGTATTACTTTAAAGGGTCTGCGTTTGCTCACCCAACCTCACCAAACCTCTCAGCCCCAAGAGTGTCCACCCTTATGTCTCATCCAGCTGTGGGTCTAGATATGGTCAATCCAGGTTGCATCACAGCCCCTGAACGCATTGTGTAAGAATTTCTCTCTCTTTCACTGTCTTTGTTTCATGGGTTTTTCAAAGTAATTTATTTTTATAATGGGGTTTAGCTGCTTTTCACTGCTGTGTTTATGCCGCTTTACACCCACTTGACACACTAACAGAGAGATATCAATACATAGGTTTTAAGATTATTACTAGTCAGATATATTCTTGTGCGGTGAATAGGGCGTGTTGAGTCCAGTTCTCTGAGCAAGGAGTAGGTCTTCTCTATTACATATTGGTTTTATGGAACGGTATCTGAGCTAATTTGAAACCCTTGTTTTATGTATCACCCCACCTCACCTTTCCCGTTAAGCAGCCATAGTGTGTTTTCTGCATGTGTGACTCTGTTCTGTTTTGTAATTCAGTTCAAGTGTAACGGTTTTTACATTCCCTCTATAAGTGATACCTTATGAGAAGTGTCCTTTTCTGTGTGACTTATTTCACTTAGAATCGTCGTACCTAAATCCACTCATCATGCTGCTACTAGCCTTATGACATTGATTTCCTGGCTGAGTGATATTCCATTGTACATTAGGACCACAACTTCTTTATCCATTTTTCTCTTTCCTGGGATATTGAAGGTGGAATGAAGTGGAGGTCCTTGTCAACAGAGCAGCCCTAAACTTTGGGGTGCTTGTGTCTTGCTGATTTTTCATTTTCCCAATTTATACCCCCATGAGTGGAAGTGCCCTATGCTCTCTAAGCTGTGTTTTTTAGATGTTTCAGGACACACCGTACACTTCTCCAGAGTGGCTGTTGGCAATTTACATCCCGCCCATCAGTGTAGCAAGGCTCCCATTTCTCCATGGCCTGTCCTGTATTTCTGGTTTTGAGACTTTTTTCAGCATGGCCCTTTTGAGCGATGGGTAGCGAGTCTTCTTTGTAGCCCTGATTTGCCTTTCCAGGTTGCTTGGTTGGCCAAAAAGGGCGTATGCGTTTTTTTCCTAAATATATTCAGGAAAAAACGCATACGCCCTTTCTGGCCAAGGGCATCATTGTCAACGTTTTGCCGCTTTTCATGTGCTTTAAAGGCGATTCGAATCTACCTCCTGAAATCTGTTTCCTGCAATTCTGCCTTGATTTCAAATCCTCTTCTTTGCCTTCCCTCAATATATTTGTGGACGAGAGTTATCACTTATAACTCTGCAGGTTTGTGAATTGCAGTGCCCTGAAGCTCCATTTTACAACTCGCTTTTTTGGGAGCTGGCCGCAAAAGCGCAGGATGGCTTCAGGCCCTGTTCTGGTTCCGGGGGGCAGGCTGAGCCTGTGGTTAATTCTTCTTCCTGATGGGAAAATAGAGTGACCTGTGCCTGTCCCTACACCAAGAGCTAGTCTCTCATTGGTTCCAAGTCTTCCCGTTCATCCTCAGGACAAATTGCAACCTGTACAGAACAGGAGGTTAAAGGTGCTGATGCTCCAAGTAGGGAGATTGCTAGGAAAGCGGCTGGAATGGCGACCCCGGGCACAAGGAGAAGAGAAATGAGGTGCGTTTTAGAAACCTTTCCCCATCACATGGTGTACCATCTTTTTGTTTTCTCATGCATGTTTTCGATGTAGGAATATGCCCTTGAACCTGGAGATTTGGGACCCATGCGATGGGTACCACGCTGTATTACTTTAAAGGGTCTGCGTTTGCTCACCCAACCTCACCAAACCTCTCAGCCCCAAGAGTGTCCACCCTTATGTCTCATCCAGCTGTGGGTCTAGATATGGTCAATCCAGGTTGCATCACAGCCCCTGAACACATTGTGTAAGAATTTCTCTCTCTTTCACTGTCTTTGTTTCATGGGTTTTTCAAAGTAATTTATTTTTATAATGGGGTTTAGCTGCTTTTCACTGCTGTGTTTATGCCGCTTTACACCCACTTGACACACTAACAGAGAGATATCAATACATAGGTTTTAAGATTATTACTAGTCAGATATATTCTTGTGCGGTGAATAGGGCGTGTTGAGTCCAGTTCTCTGAGCAAGGAGTAGGTCTTCTCTATTACATATTGGTTTTATGGAACGGTATCTGAGCTAATTTGAAACCCTTGTTTTATGTATCACCCCACCTCACCTTTCCCGTTAAGCAGCCATAGTGTGTTTTCTGCATGTGTGACTCTGTTCTGTTTTGTAATTCAGTTCAAGTGTAACGGTTTTTACATTCCCTCTATAAGTGATACCTTATGAGAAGTGTCCTTTTCTGTGTGACTTATTTCACTTAGAATCGTCGTACCTAAATCCACTCATCATGCTGCTACTAGCCTTATGACATTGATTTCCTGGCTGAGTGATATTCCATTGTACATTAGGACCACAACTTCTTTATCCATTTTTCTCTTTCCTGGGATATTGAAGGTGGAATGAAGTGGAGGTCCTTGTCAACAGAGCAGCCCTAAACTTTGGGGTGCTTGTGTCTTGCTGATTTTTCATTTTCCCAATTTATACCCCCATGAGTGGAAGTGCCCTATGCTCTCTAAGCTGTGTTTTTTAGATGTTTCAGGACACACCGTACACTTCTCCAGAGTGGCTGTTGGCAATTTACATCCCGCCCATCAGTGTAGCAAGGCTCCCATTTCTCCATGGCCTGTCCTGTATTTCTGGTTTTGAGACTTTTTTCAGCATGGCCCTTTTGAGCGATGGGTAGCGAGTCTTCTTTGTAGCCCTGATTTGCCTTTCCAGGTTGCTTGGTTGGCCAAAAAGGGCGTATGCGTTTTTTCCTGAATATATTCAGGAAAAAACGCATACGCCCTTTTTGGCCAAGGGCATCATTGTCAACGTTTTGCCGCTTTTCATGTGCTTTAAAGGCGATTCGAATCTACCTCCTGAAATCTGTTTCCTGCAATTCTGCCTTGATTTCAAATCCTCTTCTTTGCCTTCCCTCAATATATTTGTGGACGAGAGTTATCACTTATAACTCTGCAGGTTTGTGAATTGCAGTGCCCTGAAGCTCCATTTTACAACTCGCTTTTTTGGGAGCTGGCCGCAAAAGCGCAGGATGGCTTCAGGCCCTGTTCTGGTTCCGGGGGGCAGGCTGAGCCTGTGGTTAATTCTTCTTCCTGATGGGAAAATAGAGTGACCTGTGCCTGTCCCTACACCAAGAGCTAGTCTCTCATTGGTTCCAAGTCTTCCCGTTCATCCTCAGGACAAATTGCAACCTGTACGGAACAGGAGGTTAAAGGTGCTGATGCTCCAAGTAGGGAGATTGCTAGGAAAGCGGCTGGAATGGCGACCCCGGGCACAAGGAGAAGAGAAATGAGGTGCGTTTTAGAAACCTTTCCCCATCACATGGTGTACCATCTTTTTGTTTTCTCATGCATGTTTTCGATGTAGGAATATGCCCTTGAACCTGGAGATTTGGGACCCATGCGATGGGTACCACGCTGTATTACTTTAAAGGGTCTGCGTTTGCTCACCCAACCTCACCAAACCTCTCAGCCCCAAGAGTGTCCACCCTTATGTCTCATCCAGCTGTGGGTCTAGATATGGTCAATCCAGGTTGCATCACAGCCCCTGAACGCATTGTGTAAGAATTTCTCTCTCTTTCACTGTCTTTGTTTCATGGGTTTTTCAAAGTAATTTATTTTTATAATAGGGTTTAGCTGCTTTTCACTGCTGTGTTTATGCCGCTTTACACCCACTTGACACACTAACAGAGAGATATCAATACATAGGTTTTAAGATTATTACTAGTCAGATATATTCTTGTGCGGTGAATAGGGCGTGTTGAGTCCAGTTCTCTGAGCAAGGAGTAGGTCTTCTCTATTACATATTGGTTTTATGGAACGGTATCTGAGCTAATTTGAAACCCTTGTTTTATGTATCACCCCACCTCACCTTTCCCGTTAAGCAGCCATAGTGTGTTTTCTGCATGTGTGACTCTGTTCTGTTTTGTAATTCAGTTCAAGTGTAACGGTTTTTACATTCCCTCTATAAGTGATACCTTATGAGAAGTGTCCTTTTCTGTGTGACTTATTTCACTTAGAATCGTCGTACCTAAATCCACTCATCATGCTGCTACTAGCCTTATGACATTGATTTCCTGGCTGAGTGATATTCCATTGTACAATAGGACCACAACTTCTTTATCCATTTTTCTCTTTCCTGGGATATTGAAGGTGGAATGAAGTGGAGGTCCTTGTCAACAGAGCAGCCCTAAACTTTGGGGTGCTTGTGTCTTGCTGATTTTTCATTTTCCCAATTTATACCCCCATGAGTGGAAGTGCCCTATGCTCTCTAAGCTGTGTTTTTTAGATGTTTCAGGACACACCGTACACTTCTCCAGAGTGGCTGTTGGCAATTTACATCCCGCCCATCAGTGTAGCAAGGCTCCCATTTCTCCATGGCCTGTCCTGTATTTCTGGTTTTGAGACTTTTTTCAGCATGGCCCTTTTGAGCGATGGGTAGCGAGTCTTCTTTGTAGCCCTGATTTGCCTTTCCAGGTTGCTTGGTTGGCCAAAAAGGGCGTATGCGTTTTTTCCTGAATATATTCAGGAAAAAACGCATACGCCCTTTTTGGCCAAGGGCATCATTGTCAACGTTTTGCCGCTTTTCATGTGCTTTAAAGGCGATTCGAATCTACCTCCTGAAATCTGTTTCCTGCAATTCTGCCTTGATTTCAAATCCTCTTCTTTGCCTTCCCTCAATATATTTGTGGACGAGAGTTATCACTTATAACTCTGCAGGTTTGTGAATTGCAGTGCCCTGAAGCTCCATTTTACAACTCGCTTTTTTGGGAGCTGGCCGCAAAAGCGCAGGATGGCTTCAGGCCCTGTTCTGGTTCCGGGGGGCAGGCTGAGCCTGTGGTTAATTCTTCTTCCTGATGGGAAAATAGAGTGACCTGTGCCTGTCCCTACACCAAGAGCTAGTCTCTCATTGGTTCCAAGTCTTCCCGTTCATCCTCAGGACAAATTGCAACCTGTACGGAACAGGAGGTTAAAGGTGCTGATGCTCCAAGTAGGGAGATTGCTAGGAAAGCGGCTGGAATGGCGACCCCGGGCACAAGGAGAAGAGAAATGAGGTGCGTTTTAGAAACCTTTCCCCATCACATGGTGTACCATCTTTTTGTTTTCTCATGCATGTTTTCGATGTAGGAATATGCCCTTGAACCTGGAGATTTGGGACCCATGCGATGGGTACCACGCTGTATTACTTTAAAGGGTCTGCGTTTGCTCACCCAACCTCACCAAACCTCTCAGCCCCAAGAGTGTCCACCCTTATGTCTCATCCAGCTGTGGGTCTAGATATGGTCAATCCAGGTTGCATCACAGCCCCTGAACGCATTGTGTAAGAATTTCTCTCTCTTTCACTGTCTTTGTTTCATGGGTTTTTCAAAGTAATTTATTTTTATAATAGGGTTTAGCTGCTTTTCACTGCTGTGTTTATGCCGCTTTACACCCACTTGACACACTAACAGAGAGATATCAATACATAGGTTTTAAGATTATTACTAGTCAGATATATTCTTGTGCGGTGAATAGGGCGTGTTGAGTCCAGTTCTCTGAGCAAGGAGTAGGTCTTCTCTATTACATATTGGTTTTATGGAACGGTATCTGAGCTAATTTGAAACCCTTGTTTTATGTATCACCCCACCTCACCTTTCCCGTTAAGCAGCCATAGTGTGTTTTCTGCATGTGTGACTCTGTTCTGTTTTGTAATTCAGTTCAAGTGTAACGGTTTTTACATTCCCTCTATAAGTGATACCTTATGAGAAGTGTCCTTTTCTGTGTGACTTATTTCACTTAGAATCGTCGTACCTAAATCCACTCATCATGCTGCTACTAGCCTTATGACATTGATTTCCTGGCTGAGTGATATTCCATTGTACAATAGGACCACAACTTCTTTATCCATTTTTCTCTTTCCTGGGATATTGAAGGTGGAATGAAGTGGAGGTCCTTGTCAACAGAGCAGCCCTAAACTTTGGGGTGCTTCTGTCTTGCTGATTTTTCATTTTCCCAATTTATACCCCCATGAGTGGAAGTGCCCTATGCTCTCTAAGCTGTGTTTTTTAGATGTTTCAGGACACACCGTACACTTCTCCAGAGTGGCTGTTGGCAATTTACATCCCGCCCATCAGTGTAGCAAGGCTCCCATTTCTCCATGGCCTGTCCTGTATTTCTGGTTTTGAGACTTTTTTCAGCATGGCCCTTTTGAGCGATGGGTAGCGAGTCTTCTTTGTAGCCCTGATTTGCCTTTCCAGGTTGCTTGGTTGGCCAAAAAGGGCGTATGCGTTTTTTCCTGAATATATTCAGGAAAAAACGCATACGCCCTTTTTGGCCAAGGGCATCATTGTCAACGTTTTGCCGCTTTTCATGTGCTTTAAAGGCGATTCGAATCTACCTCCTGAAATCTGTTTCCTGCAATTCTGCCTTGATTTCAAATCCTCTTCTTTGCCTTCCCTCAATATATTTGTGGACGAGAGTTATCACTTATAACTCTGCAGGTTTGTGAATTGCAGTGCCCTGAAGCTCCATTTTACAACTCGCTTTTTTGGGAGCTGGCCGCAAAAGCGCAGGATGGCTTCAGGCCCTGTTCTGGTTCCGGGGGGCAGGCTGAGCCTGTGGTTAATTCTTCTTCCTGATGGGAAAATAGAGTGACCTGTGCCTGTCCCTACACCAAGAGCTAGTCTCTCATTGGTTCCAAGTCTTCCCGTTCATCCTCAGGACAAATTGCAACCTGTACGGAACAGGAGGTTAAAGGTGCTGATGCTCCAAGTAGGGAGATTGCTAGGAAAGCGGCTGGAATGGCGACCCCGGGCACAAGGAGAAGAGAAATGAGGTGCGTTTTAGAAACCTTTCCCCATCACATGGTGTACCATCTTTTTGTTTTCTCATGCATGTTTTCGATGTAGGAATATGCCCTTGAACCTGGAGATTTGGGACCCATGCGATGGGTACCACGCTGTATTACTTTAAAGGGTCTGCGTTTGCTCACCCAACCTCACCAAACCTCTCAGCCCCAAGAGTGTCCACCCTTATGTCTCATCCAGCTGTGGGTCTAGATATGGTCAATCCAGGTTGCATCACAGCCCCTGAACGCATTGTGTAAGAATTTCTCTCTCTTTCACTGTCTTTGTTTCATGGGTTTTTCAAAGTAATTTATTTTTATAATAGGGTTTAGCTGCTTTTCACTGCTGTGTTTATGCCGCTTTACACCCACTTGACACACTAACAGAGAGATATCAATACATAGGTTTTAAGATTATTACTAGTCAGATATATTCTTGTGCGGTGAATAGGGCGTGTTGAGTCCAGTTCTCTGAGCAAGGAGTAGGTCTTCTCTATTACATATTGGTTTTATGGAACGGTATCTGAGCTAATTTGAAACCCTTGTTTTATGTATCACCCCACCTCACCTTTCCCGTTAAGCAGCCATAGTGTGTTTTCTGCATGTGTGACTCTGTTCTGTTTTGTAATTCAGTTCAAGTGTAACGGTTTTTACATTCCCTCTATAAGTGATACCTTATGAGAAGTGTCCTTTTCTGTGTGACTTATTTCACTTAGAATCGTCGTACCTAAATCCACTCATCATGCTGCTACTAGCCTTATGACATTGATTTCCTGGCTGAGTGATATTCCATTGTACAATAGGACCACAACTTCTTTATCCATTTTTCTCTTTCCTGGGATATTGAAGGTGGAATGAAGTGGAGGTCCTTGTCAACAGAGCAGCCCTAAACTTTGGGGTGCTTCTGTCTTGCTGATTTTTCATTTTCCCAATTTATACCCCCATGAGTGGAAGTGCCCTATGCTCTCTAAGCTGTGTTTTTTAGATGTTTCAGGACACACCGTACACTTCTCCAGAGTGGCTGTTGGCAATTTACATCCCGCCCATCAGTGTAGCAAGGCTCCCATTTCTCCATGGCCTGTCCTGTATTTCTGGTTTTGAGACTTTTTTCAGCATGGCCCTTTTGAGCGATGGGTAGCGAGTCTTCTTTGTAGCCCTGATTTGCCTTTCCAGGTTGCTTGGTTGGCCAAAAAGGGCGTATGCGTTTTTTTCCTAAATATATTCAGGAAAAAACGCATACGCCCTTTCTGGCCAAGGGCATCATTGTCAACGTTTTGCCGCTTTTCATGTGCTTTAAAGGCGATTCGAATCTACCTCCTGAAATCTGTTTCCTGCAATTCTGCCTTGATTTCAAATCCTCTTCTTTGCCTTCCCTCAATATATTTGTGGACGAGAGTTATCACTTATAACTCTGCAGGTTTGTGAATTGCAGTGCCCTGAAGCTCCATTTTACAACTCGCTTTTTTGGGAGCTGGCCGCAAAAGCGCAGGATGGCTTCAGGCCCTGTTCTGGTTCCGGGGGGCAGGCTGAGCCTGTGGTTAATTCTTCTTCCTGATGGGAAAATAGAGTGACCTGTGCCTGTCCCTACACCAAGAGCTAGTCTCTCATTGGTTCCAAGTCTTCCCGTTCATCCTCAGGACAAATTGCAACCTGTACGGAACAGGAGGTTAAAGGTGCTGATGCTCCAAGTAGGGAGATTGCTAGGAAAGCGGCTGGAATGGCGACCCCGGGCACAAGGAGAAGAGAAATGAGGTGCGTTTTAGAAACCTTTCCCCATCACATGGTGTACCATCTTTTTGTTTTCTCATGCATGTTTTCGATGTAGGAATATGCCCTTGAACCTGGAGATTTGGGACCCATGCGATGGGTACCACGCTGTATTACTTTAAAGGGTCTGCGTTTGCTCACCCAACCTCACCAAACCTCTCAGCCCCAAGAGTGTCCACCCTTATGTCTCATCCAGCTGTGGGTCTAGATATGGTCAATCCAGGTTGCATCACAGCCCCTGAACGCATTGTGTAAGAATTTCTCTCTCTTTCACTGTCTTTGTTTCATGGGTTTTTCAAAGTAATTTATTTTTATAATGGGGTTTAGCTGCTTTTCACTGCTGTGTTTATGCCGCTTTACACCCACTTGACACACTAACAGAGAGATATCAATACATAGGTTTTAAGATTATTACTAGTCAGATATATTCTTGTGCGGTGAATAGGGCGTGTTGAGTCCAGTTCTCTGAGCAAGGAGTAGGTCTTCTCTATTACATATTGGTTTTATGGAACGGTATCTGAGCTAATTTGAAACCCTTGTTTTATGTATCACCCCACCTCACCTTTCCCGTTAAGCAGCCATAGTGTGTTTTCTGCATGTGTGACTCTGTTCTGTTTTGTAATTCAGTTCAAGTGTAACGGTTTTTACATTCCCTCTATAAGTGATACCTTATGAGAAGTGTCCTTTTCTGTGTGACTTATTTCACTTAGAATCGTCGTACCTAAATCCACTCATCATGCTGCTACTAGCCTTATGACATTGATTTCCTGGCTGAGTGATATTCCATTGTACAATAGGACCACAACTTCTTTATCCATTTTTCTCTTTCCTGGGATATTGAAGGTGGAATGAAGTGGAGGTCCTTGTCAACAGAGCAGCCCTAAACTTTGGGGTGCTTGTGTCTTGCTGATTTTTCATTTTCCCAATTTATACCCCCATGAGTGGAAGTGCCCTATGCTCTCTAAGCTGTGTTTTTTAGATGTTTCAGGACACACCGTACACTTCTCCAGAGTGGCTGTTGGCAATTTACATCCCGCCCATCAGTGTAGCAAGGCTCCCATTTCTCCATGGCCTGTCCTGTATTTCTGGTTTTGAGACTTTTTTCAGCATGGCCCTTTTGAGCGATGGGTAGCGAGTCTTCTTTGTAGCCCTGATTTGCCTTTCCAGGTTGCTTGGTTGGCCAAAAAGGGCGTATGCGTTTTTTCCTGAATATATTCAGGAAAAAACGCATACGCCCTTTTTGGCCAAGGGCATCATTGTCAACGTTTTGCCGCTTTTCATGTGCTTTAAAGGCGATTCGAATCTACCTCCTGAAATCTGTTTCCTGCAATTCTGCCTTGATTTCAAATCCTCTTCTTTGCCTTCCCTCAATATATTTGTGGACGAGAGTTATCACTTATAACTCTGCAGGTTTGTGAATTGCAGTGCCCTGAAGCTCCATTTTACAACTCGCTTTTTTGGGAGCTGGCCGCAAAAGCGCAGGATGGCTTCAGGCCCTGTTCTGGTTCCGGGGGGCAGGCTGAGCCTGTGGTTAATTCTTCTTCCTGATGGGAAAATAGAGTGACCTGTGCCTGTCCCTACACCAAGAGCTAGTCTCTCATTGGTTCCAAGTCTTCCCGTTCATCCTCAGGACAAATTGCAACCTGTACGGAACAGGAGGTTAAAGGTGCTGATGCTCCAAGTAGGGAGATTGCTAGGAAAGCGGCTGGAATGGCGACCCCGGGCACAAGGAGAAGAGAAATGAGGTGCGTTTTAGAAACCTTTCCCCATCACATGGTGTACCATCTTTTTGTTTTCTCATGCATGTTTTCGATGTAGGAATATGCCCTTGAACCTGGAGATTTGGGACCCATGCGATGGGTACCACGCTGTATTACTTTAAAGGGTCTGCGTTTGCTCACCCAACCTCACCAAACCTCTCAGCCCCAAGAGTGTCCACCCTTATGTCTCATCCAGCTGTGGGTCTAGATATGGTCAATCCAGGTTGCATCACAGCCCCTGAACGCATTGTGTAAGAATTTCTCTCTCTTTCACTGTCTTTGTTTCATGGGTTTTTCAAAGTAATTTATTTTTATAATGGGGTTTAGCTGCTTTTCACTGCTGTGTTTATGCCGCTTTACACCCACTTGACACACTAACAGAGAGATATCAATACATAGGTTTTAAGATTATTACTAGTCAGATATATTCTTGTGCGGTGAATAGGGCGTGTTGAGTCCAGTTCTCTGAGCAAGGAGTAGGTCTTGTCTATTACATATTGGTTTTATGGAACGGTATCTGAGCTAATTTGAAACCCTTGTTTTATGTATCACCCCACCTCACCTTTCCCGTTAAGCAGCCATAGTGTGTTTTCTGCATGTGTGACTCTGTTCTGTTTTGTAATTCAGTTCAAGTGTAACGGTTTTTACATTCCCTCTATAAGTGATACCTTATGAGAAGTGTCCTTTTCTGTGTGACTTATTTCACTTAGAATCGTCGTACCTAAATCCACTCATCATGCTGCTACTAGCCTTATGACATTGATTTCCTGGCTGAGTGATATTCCATTGTACATTAGGACCACAACTTCTTTATCCATTTTTCTCTTTCCTGGGATATTGAAGGTGGAATGAAGTGGAGGTCCTTGTCAACAGAGCAGCCCTAAACTTTGGGGTGCTTGTGTCTTGCTGATTTTTCATTTTCCCAATTTATACCCCCATGAGTGGAAGTGCCCTATGCTCTCTAAGCTGTGTTTTTTAGATGTTTCAGGACACACCGTACACTTCTCCAGAGTGGCTGTTGGCAATATACATCCCGCCCATCAGTGTAGCAAGGCTCCCATTTCTCCATGGCCTGTCCTGTATTTCTGGTTTTGAGACTTTTTTCAGCATGGCCCTTTTGAGCGATGGGTAGCGAGTCTTCTTTGTAGCCCTGATTTGCCTTTCCAGGTTGCTTGGTTGGCCAAAAAGGGCGTATGCGTTTTTTTCCTAAATATATTCAGGAAAAAACGCATACGCCCTTTCTGGCCAAGGGCATCATTGTCAACGTTTTGCCGCTTTTCATGTGCTTTAAAGGCGATTCGAATCTACCTCCTGAAATCTGTTTCCTGCAATTCTGCCTTGATTTCAAATCCTCTTCTTTGCCTTCCCTCAATATATTTGTGGACGAGAGTTATCACTTATAACTCTGCAGGTTTGTGAATTGCAGTGCCCTGAAGCTCCATTTTACAACTCGCTTTTTTGGGAGCTGGCCGCAAAAGCGCAGGATGGCTTCAGGCCCTGTTCTGGTTCCGGGGGGCAGGCTGAGCCTGTGGTTAATTCTTCTTCCTGATGGGAAAATAGAGTGACCTGTGCCTGTCCCTACACCAAGAGCTAGTCTCTCATTGGTTCCAAGTCTTCCCGTTCATCCTCAGGACAAATTGCAACCTGTACGGAACAGGAGGTTAAAGGTGCTGATGCTCCAAGTAGGGAGATTGCTAGGAAAGCGGCTGGAATGGCGACCCCGGGCACAAGGAGAAGAGAAATGAGGTGCGTTTTAGAAACCTTTCCCCATCACATGGTGTACCATCTTTTTGTTTTCTCATGCATGTTTTCGATGTAGGAATATGCCCTTGAACCTGGAGATTTGGGACCCATGCGATGGGTACCACGCTGTATTACTTTAAAGGGTCTGCGTTTGCTCACCCAACCTCACCAAACCTCTCAGCCCCAAGAGTGTCCACCCTTATGTCTCATCCAGCTGTGGGTCTAGATATGGTCAATCCAGGTTGCATCACAGCCCCTGAACGCATTGTGTAAGAATTTCTCTCTCTTTCACTGTCTTTGTTTCATGGGTTTTTCAAAGTAATTTATTTTTATAATGGGGTTTAGCTGCTTTTCACTGCTGTGTTTATGCCGCTTTACACCCACTTGACACACTAACAGAGAGATATCAATACATAGGTTTTAAGATTATTACTAGTCAGATATATTCTTGTGCGGTGAATAGGGCGTGTTGAGTCCAGTTCTCTGAGCAAGGAGTAGGTCTTGTCTATTACATATTGGTTTTATGGAACGGTATCTGAGCTAATTTGAAACCCTTGTTTTATGTATCACCCCACCTCACCTTTCCCGTTAAGCAGCCATAGTGTGTTTTCTGCATGTGTGACTCTGTTCTGTTTTGTAATTCAGTTCAAGTGTAACGGTTTTTACATTCCCTCTATAAGTGATACCTTATGAGAAGTGTCCTTTTCTGTGTGACTTATTTCACTTAGAATCGTCGTACCTAAATCCACTCATCATGCTGCTACTAGCCTTATGACATTGATTTCCTGGCTGAGTGATATTCCATTGTACATTAGGACCACAACTTCTTTATCCATTTTTCTCTTTCCTGGGATATTGAAGGTGGAATGAAGTGGAGGTCCTTGTCAACAGAGCAGCCCTAAACTTTGGGGTGCTTGTGTCTTGCTGATTTTTCATTTTCCCAATTTATACCCCCATGAGTGGAAGTGCCCTATGCTCTCTAAGCTGTGTTTTTTAGATGTTTCAGGACACACCGTACACTTCTCCAGAGTGGCTGTTGGCAATTTACATCCCGCCCATCAGTGTAGCAAGGCTCCCATTTCTCCATGGCCTGTCCTGTATTTCTGGTTTTGAGACTTTTTTCAGCATGGCCCTTTTGAGCGATGGGTAGCGAGTCTTCTTTGTAGCCCTGATTTGCCTTTCCAGGTTGCTTGGTTGGCCAAAAAGGGCGTATGCGTTTTTTCCTGAATATATTCAGGAAAAAACGCATACGCCCTTTTTGGCCAAGGGCATCATTGTCAACGTTTTGCCGCTTTTCATGTGCTTTAAAGGCGATTCGTATCTACCTCCTGAAATCTGTTTCCTGCAATTCTGCCTTGATTTCAAATCCTCTTCTTTGCCTTCCCTCAATATATTTGTGGACGAGAGTTATCACTTATAACTCTGCAGGTTTGTGAATTGCAGTGCCCTGAAGCTCCATTTTACAACTCGCTTTTTTGGGAGCTGGCCGCAAAAGCGCAGGATGGCTTCAGGCCCTGTTCTGGTTCCGGGGGGCAGGCTGAGCCTGTGGTTAATTCTTCTTCCTGATGGGAAAATAGAGTGACCTGTGCCTGTCCCTACACCAAGAGCTAGTCTCTCATTGGTTCCAAGTCTTCCCGTTCATCCTCAGGACAAATTGCAACCTGTACGGAACAGGAGGTTAAAGGTGCTGATGCTCCAAGTAGGGAGATTGCTAGGAAAGCGGCTGGAATGGCGACCCCGGGCACAAGGAGAAGAGAAATGAGGTGCGTTTTAGAAACCTTTCCCCATCACATGGTGTACCATCTTTTTGTTTTCTCATGCATGTTTTCGATGTAGGAATATGCCCTTGAACCTGGAGATTTGGGACCCATGCGATGGGTACCACGCTGTATTACTTTAAAGGGTCTGCGTTTGCTCACCCAACCTCACCAAACCTCTCAGCCCCAAGAGTGTCCACCCTTATGTCTCATCCAGCTGTGGGTCTAGATATGGTCAATCCAGGTTGCATCACAGCCCCTGAACGCATTGTGTAAGAATTTCTCTCTCTTTCACTGTCTTTGTTTCATGGGTTTTTCAAAGTAATTTATTTTTATAATGGGGTTTAGCTGCTTTTCACTGCTGTGTTTATGCCGCTTTACACCCACTTGACACACTAACAGAGAGATATCAATACATAGGTTTTAAGATTATTACTAGTCAGATATATTCTTGTGCGGTGAATAGGGCGTGTTGAGTCCAGTTCTCTGAGCAAGGAGTAGGTCTTCTCTATTACATATTGGTTTTATGGAACGGTATCTGAGCTAATTTGAAACCCTTGTTTTATGTATCACCCCACCTCACCTTTCCCGTTAAGCAGCCATAGTGTGTTTTCTGCATGTGTGACTCTGTTCTGTTTTGTAATTCAGTTCAAGTGTAACGGTTTTTACATTCCCTCTATAAGTGATACCTTATGAGAAGTGTCCTTTTCTGTGTGACTTATTTCACTTAGAATCGTCGTACCTAAATCCACTCATCATGCTGCTACTAGCCTTATGACATTGATTTCCTGGCTGAGTGATATTCCATTGTACAATAGGACCACAACTTCTTTATCCATTTTTCTCTTTCCTGGGATATTGAAGGTGGAATGAAGTGGAGGTCCTTGTCAACAGAGCAGCCCTAAACTTTGGGGTGCTTGTGTCTTGCTGATTTTTCATTTTCCCAATTTATACCCCCATGAGTGGAAGTGCCCTATGCTCTCTAAGCTGTGTTTTTTAGATGTTTCAGGACACACCGTACACTTCTCCAGAGTGGCTGTTGGCAATTTACATCCCGCCCATCAGTGTAGCAAGGCTCCCATTTCTCCATGGCCTGTCCTGCATTTCTGGTTTTGAGACTTTTTTCAGCATGGCCCTTTTGAGCGATGGGTAGCGAGTCTTCTTTGTAGCGCTGATTTGCCTTTCCAGGTTGCTTGGTTGGCCAAAAAGGGCGTATGCGTTTTTTCCTGAATATATTCAGGAAAAAACGCATACGCCGTTTTTGGCCAAGGGCATCATTGTCAACGTTTTGCCGCTTTTCATGTGCTTTAAAGGCGATTCGAATCTACCTCCTGAAATCTGTTTCCTGCAATTCTGCCTTGATTTCAAATCCTCTTCTTTGCCTTCCCTCAATATATTTGTGGACGAGAGTTATCACTTATAACTCTGCAGGTTTGTGAATTGCAGTGCCCTGAAGCTCCATTTTACAACTCGCTTTTTTGGGAGCTGGCCGCAAAAGCGCAGGATGGCTTCAGGCCCTGTTCTGGTTCCGGGGGGCAGGCTGAGCCTGTGGTTAATTCTTCTTCCTGATGGGAAAATAGAGTGACCTGTGCCTGTCCCTACACCAAGAGCTAGTCTCTCATTGGTTCCAAGTCTTCCCGTTCATCCTCAGGACAAATTGCAACCTGTACGGAACAGGAGGTTAAAGGTGCTGATGCTCCAAGTAGGGAGATTGCTAGGAAAGCGGCTGGAATGGCGACCCCGGGCACAAGGAGAAGAGAAATGAGGTGCGTTTTAGAAACCTTTCCCCATCACATGGTGTACCATCTTTTTGTTTTCTCATGCATGTTTTCGATGTAGGAATATGCCCTTGAACCTGGAGATTTGGGACCCATGCGATGGGTACCACGCTGTATTACTTTAAAGGGTCTGCGTTTGCTCACCCAACCTCACCAAACCTCTCAGCCCCAAGAGTGTCCACCCTTATGTCTCATCCAGCTGTGGGTCTAGATATGGTCAATCCAGGTTGCATCACAGCCCCTGAACGCATTGTGTAAGAATTTCTCTCTCTTTCACTGTCTTTGTTTCATGGGTTTTTCAAAGTAATTTATTTTTATAATGGGGTTTAGCTGCTTTTCACTGCTGTGTTTATGCCGCTTTACACCCACTTGACACACTAACAGAGAGATATCAATACATAGGTTTTAAGATTATTACTAGTCAGATATATTCTTGTGCGGTGAATAGGGCGTGTTGAGTCCAGTTCTCTGAGCAAGGAGTAGGTCTTCTCTATTACATATTGGTTTTATGGAACGGTATCTGAGCTAATTTGAAACCCTTGTTTTATGTATCACCCCACCTCACCTTTCCCGTTAAGCAGCCATAGTGTGTTTTCTGCATGTGTGACTCTGTTCTGTTTTGTAATTCAGTTCAAGTGTAACGGTTTTTACATTCCCTCTATAAGTGATACCTTATGAGAAGTGTCCTTTTCTGTGTGACTTATTTCACTTAGAATCGTCGTACCTAAATCCACTCATCATGCTGCTACTAGCCTTATGACATTGATTTCCTGGCTGAGTGATATTCCATTGTACATTAGGACCACAACTTCTTTATCCATTTTTCTCTTTCCTGGGATATTGAAGGTGGAATGAAGTGGAGGTCCTTGTCAACAGAGCAGCCCTAAACTTTGGGGTGCTTGTGTCTTGCTGATTTTTCATTTTCCCAATTTATACCCCCATGAGTGGAAGTGCCCTATGCTCTCTAAGCTGTGTTTTTTAGATGTTTCAGGACACACCGTACACTTCTCCAGAGTGGCTGTTGGCAATATACATCCCGCCCATCAGTGTAGCAAGGCTCCCATTTCTCCATGGCCTGTCCTGTATTTCTGGTTTTGAGACTTTTTTCAGCATGGCCCTTTTGAGCGATGGGTAGCGAGTCTTCTTTGTAGCCCTGATTTGCCTTTCCAGGTTGCTTGGTTGGCCAAAAAGGGCGTATGCGTTTTTTTCCTAAATATATTCAGGAAAAAACGCATACGCCCTTTCTGGCCAAGGGCATCATTGTCAACGTTTTGCCGCTTTTCATGTGCTTTAAAGGCGATTCGAATCTACCTCCTGAAATCTGTTTCCTGCAATTCTGCCTTGATTTCAAATCCTCTTCTTTGCCTTCCCTCAATATATTTGTGGACGAGAGTTATCACTTATAACTCTGCAGGTTTGTGAATTGCAGTGCCCTGAAGCTCCATTTTACAACTCGCTTTTTTGGGAGCTGGCCGCAAAAGCGCAGGATGGCTTCAGGCCCTGTTCTGGTTCCGGGGGGCAGGCTGAGCCTGTGGTTAATTCTTCTTCCTGATGGGAAAATAGAGTGACCTGTGCCTGTCCCTACACCAAGAGCTAGTCTCTCATTGGTTCCAAGTCTTCCCGTTCATCCTCAGGACAAATTGCAACCTGTACGGAACAGGAGGTTAAAGGTGCTGATGCTCCAAGTAGGGAGATTGCTAGGAAAGCGGCTGGAATGGCGACCCCGGGCACAAGGAGAAGAGAAATGAGGTGCGTTTTAGAAACCTTTCCCCATCACATGGTGTACCATCTTTTTGTTTTCTCATGCATGTTTTCGATGTAGGAATATGCCCTTGAACCTGGAGATTTGGGACCCATGCGATGGGTACCACGCTGTATTACTTTAAAGGGTCTGCGTTTGCTCACCCAACCTCACCAAACCTCTCAGCCCCAAGAGTGTCCACCCTTATGTCTCATCCAGCTGTGGGTCTAGATATGGTCAATCCAGGTTGCATCACAGCCCCTGAACGCATTGTGTAAGAATTTCTCTCTCTTTCACTGTCTTTGTTTCATGGGTTTTTCAAAGTAATTTATTTTTATAATGGGGTTTAGCTGCTTTTCACTGCTGTGTTTATGCCGCTTTACACCCACTTGACACACTAACAGAGAGATATCAATACATAGGTTTTAAGATTATTACTAGTCAGATATATTCTTGTGCGGTGAATAGGGCGTGTTGAGTCCAGTTCTCTGAGCAAGGAGTAGGTCTTGTCTATTACATATTGGTTTTATGGAACGGTATCTGAGCTAATTTGAAACCCTTGTTTTATGTATCACCCCACCTCACCTTTCCCGTTAAGCAGCCATAGTGTGTTTTCTGCATGTGTGACTCTGTTCTGTTTTGTAATTCAGTTCAAGTGTAACGGTTTTTACATTCCCTCTATAAGTGATACCTTATGAGAAGTGTCCTTTTCTGTGTGACTTATTTCACTTAGAATCGTCGTACCTAAATCCACTCATCATGCTGCTACTAGCCTTATGACATTGATTTCCTGGCTGAGTGATATTCCATTGTACATTAGGACCACAACTTCTTTATCCATTTTTCTCTTTCCTGGGATATTGAAGGTGGAATGAAGTGGAGGTCCTTGTCAACAGAGCAGCCCTAAACTTTGGGGTGCTTGTGTCTTGCTGATTTTTCATTTTCCCAATTTATACCCCCATGAGTGGAAGTGCCCTATGCTCTCTAAGCTGTGTTTTTTAGATGTTTCAGGACACACCGTACACTTCTCCAGAGTGGCTGTTGGCAATTTACATCCCGCCCATCAGTGTAGCAAGGCTCCCATTTCTCCATGGCCTGTCCTGTATTTCTGGTTTTGAGACTTTTTTCAGCATGGCCCTTTTGAGCGATGGGTAGCGAGTCTTCTTTGTAGCCCTGATTTGCCTTTCCAGGTTGCTTGGTTGGCCAAAAAGGGCGTATGCGTTTTTTCCTGAATATATTCAGGAAAAAACGCATACGCCCTTTTTGGCCAAGGGCATCATTGTCAACGTTTTGCCGCTTTTCATGTGCTTTAAAGGCGATTCGAATCTACCTCCTGAAATCTGTTTCCTGCAATTCTGCCTTGATTTCAAATCCTCTTCTTTGCCTTCCCTCAATATATTTGTGGACGAGAGTTATCACTTATAACTCTGCAGGTTTGTGAATTGCAGTGCCCTGAAGCTCCATTTTACAACTCGCTTTTTTGGGAGCTGGCCGCAAAAGCGCAGGATGGCTTCAGGCCCTGTTCTGGTTCCGGGGGGCAGGCTGAGCCTGTGGTTAATTCTTCTTCCTGATGGGAAAATAGAGTGACCTGTGCCTGTCCCTACACCAAGAGCTAGTCTCTCATTGGTTCCAAGTCTTCCCGTTCATCCTCAGGACAAATTGCAACCTGTACGGAACAGGAGGTTAAAGGTGCTGATGCTCCAAGTAGGGAGATTGCTAGGAAAGCGGCTGGAATGGCGACCCCGGGCACAAGGAGAAGAGAAATGAGGTGCGTTTTAGAAACCTTTCCCCATCACATGGTGTACCATCTTTTTGTTTTCTCATGCATGTTTTCGATGTAGGAATATGCCCTTGAACCTGGAGATTTGGGACCCATGCGATGGGTACCACGCTGTATTACTTTAAAGGGTCTGCGTTTGCTCACCCAACCTCACCAAACCTCTCAGCCCCAAGAGTGTCCACCCTTATGTCTCATCCAGCTGTGGGTCTAGATATGGTCAATCCAGGTTGCATCACAGCCCCTGAACGCATTGTGTAAGAATTTCTCTCTCTTTCACTGTCTTTGTTTCATGGGTTTTTCAAAGTAATTTATTTTTATAATGGGGTTTAGCTGCTTTTCACTGCTGTGTTTATGCCGCTTTACACCCACTTGACATACTAACAGAGAGATATCAATACATAGGTTTTAAGATTATTACTAGTCAGATATATTCTTGTGCGGTGAATAGGGCGTGTTGAGTCCAGTTCTCTGAGCAAGGAGTAGGTCTTCTCTATTACATATTGGTTTTATGGAACGGTATCTGAGCTAATTTGAAACCCTTGTTTTATGTATCACCCCACCTCACCTTTCCCGTTAAGCAGCCATAGTGTGTTTTCTGCATGTGTGACTCTGTTCTGTTTTGTAATTCAGTTCAAGTGTAACGGTTTTTACATTCCCTCTATAAGTGATACCTTATGAGAAGTGTCCTTTTCTGTGTGACTTATTTCACTTAGAATCGTCGTACCTAAATCCACTCATCATGCTGCTACTAGCCTTATGACATTGATTTCCTGGCTGAGTGATATTCCATTGTACATTAGGACCACAACTTCTTTATCCATTTTTCTCTTTCCTGGGATATTGAAGGTGGAATGAAGTGGAGGTCCTTGTCAACAGAGCAGCCCTAAACTTTGGGGTGCTTGTGTCTTGCTGATTTTTCATTTTCCCAATTTATACCCCCATGAGTGGAAGTGCCCTATGCTCTCTAAGCTGTGTTTTTTAGATGTTTCAGGACACACCGTACACTTCTCCAGAGTGGCTGTTGGCAATATACATCCCGCCCATCAGTGTAGCAAGGCTCCCATTTCTCCATGGCCTGTCCTGTATTTCTGGTTTTGAGACTTTTTTCAGCATGGCCCTTTTGAGCGATGGGTAGCGAGTCTTCTTTGTAGCCCTGATTTGCCTTTCCAGGTTGCTTGGTTGGCCAAAAAGGGCGTATGCGTTTTTTTCCTAAATATATTCAGGAAAAAACGCATACGCCCTTTCTGGCCAAGGGCATCATTGTCAACGTTTTGCCGCTTTTCATGTGCTTTAAAGGCGATTCGAATCTACCTCCTGAAATCTGTTTCCTGCAATTCTGCCTTGATTTCAAATCCTCTTCTTTGCCTTCCCTCAATATATTTGTGGACGAGAGTTATCACTTATAACTCTGCAGGTTTGTGAATTGCAGTGCCCTGAAGCTCCATTTTACAACTCGCTTTTTTGGGAGCTGGCCGCAAAAGCGCAGGATGGCTTCAGGCCCTGTTCTGGTTCCGGGGGGCAGGCTGAGCCTGTGGTTAATTCTTCTTCCTGATGGGAAAATAGAGTGACCTGTGCCTGTCCCTACACCAAGAGCTAGTCTCTCATTGGTTCCAAGTCTTCCCGTTCATCCTCAGGACAAATTGCAACCTGTACGGAACAGGAGGTTAAAGGTGCTGATGCTCCAAGTAGGGAGATTGCTAGGAAAGCGGCTGGAATGGCGACCCCGGGCACAAGGAGAAGAGAAATGAGGTGCGTTTTAGAAACCTTTCCCCATCACATGGTGTACCATCTTTTTGTTTTCTCATGCATGTTTTCGATGTAGGAATATGCCCTTGAACCTGGAGATTTGGGACCCATGCGATGGGTACCACGCTGTATTACTTTAAAGGGTCTGCGTTTGCTCACCCAACCTCACCAAACCTCTCAGCCCCAAGAGTGTCCACCCTTATGTCTCATCCAGCTGTGGGTCTAGATATGGTCAATCCAGGTTGCATCACAGCCCCTGAACGCATTGTGTAAGAATTTCTCTCTCTTTCACTGTCTTTGTTTCATGGGTTTTTCAAAGTAATTTATTTTTATAATGGGGTTTAGCTGCTTTTCACTGCTGTGTTTATGCCGCTTTACACCCACTTGACACACTAACAGAGAGATATCAATACATAGGTTTTAAGATTATTACTAGTCAGATATATTCTTGTGCGGTGAATAGGGCGTGTTGAGTCCAGTTCTCTGAGCAAGGAGTAGGTCTTCTCTATTACATATTGGTTTTATGGAACGGTATCTGAGCTAATTTGAAACCCTTGTTTTATGTATCACCCCACCTCACCTTTCCCGTTAAGCAGCCATAGTGTGTTTTCTGCATGTGTGACTCTGTTCTGTTTTGTAATTCAGTTCAAGTGTAACGGTTTTTACATTCCCTCTATAAGTGATACCTTATGAGAAGTGTCCTTTTCTGTGTGACTTATTTCACTTAGAATCGTCGTACCTAAATCCACTCATCATGCTGCTACTAGCCTTATGACATTGATTTCCTGGCTGAGTGATATTCCATTGTACAATAGGACCACAACTTCTTTATCCATTTTTCTCTTTCCTGGGATATTGAAGGTGGAATGAAGTGGAGGTCCTTGTCAACAGAGCAGCCCTAAACTTTGGGGTGCTTGTGTCTTGCTGATTTTTCATTTTCCCAATTTATACCCCCATGAGTGGAAGTGCCCTATGCTCTCTAAGCTGTGTTTTTTAGATGTTTCAGGACACACCGTACACTTCTCCAGAGTGGCTGTTGGCAATTTACATCCCGCCCATCAGTGTAGCAAGGCTCCCATTTCTCCATGGCCTGTCCTGTATTTCTGGTTTTGAGACTTTTTTCAGCATGGCCCTTTTGAGCGATGGGTAGCGAGTCTTCTTTGTAGCCCTGATTTGCCTTTCCAGGTTGCTTGGTTGGCCAAAAAGGGCGTATGCGTTTTTTCCTGAATATATTCAGGAAAAAACGCATACGCCCTTTTTGGCCAAGGGCATCATTGTCAACGTTTTGCCGCTTTTCATGTGCTTTAAAGGCGATTCGAATCTACCTCCTGAAATCTGTTTCCTGCAATTCTGCCTTGATTTCAAATCCTCTTCTTTGCCTTCCCTCAATATATTTGTGGACGAGAGTTATCACTTATAACTCTGCAGGTTTGTGAATTGCAGTGCCCTGAAGCTCCATTTTACAACTCGCTTTTTTGGGAGCTGGCCGCAAAAGCGCAGGATGGCTTCAGGCCCTGTTCTGGTTCCGGGGGGCAGGCTGAGCCTGTGGTTAATTCTTCTTCCTGATGGGAAAATAGAGTGACCTGTGCCTGTCCCTACACCAAGAGCTAGTCTCTCATTGGTTCCAAGTCTTCCCGTTCATCCTCAGGACAAATTGCAACCTGTACGGAACAGGAGGTTAAAGGTGCTGATGCTCCAAGTAGGGAGATTGCTAGGAAAGCGGCTGGAATGGCGACCCCGGGCACAAGGAGAAGAGAAATGAGGTGCGTTTTAGAAACCTTTCCCCATCACATGGTGTACCATCTTTTTGTTTTCTCATGCATGTTTTCGATGTAGGAATATGCCCTTGAACCTGGAGATTTGGGACCCATGCGATGGGTACCACGCTGTATTACTTTAAAGGGTCTGCGTTTGCTCACCCAACCTCACCAAACCTCTCAGCCCCAAGAGTGTCCACCCTTATGTCTCATCCAGCTGTGGGTCTAGATATGGTCAATCCAGGTTGCATCACAGCCCCTGAACGCATTGTGTAAGAATTTCTCTCTCTTTCACTGTCTTTGTTTCATGGGTTTTTCAAAGTAATTTATTTTTATAATGGGGTTTAGCTGCTTTTCACTGCTGTGTTTATGCCGCTTTACACCCACTTGACACACTAACAGAGAGATATCAATACATAGGTTTTAAGATTATTACTAGTCAGATATATTCTTGTGCGGTGAATAGGGCGTGTTGAGTCCAGTTCTCTGAGCAAGGAGTAGGTCTTCTCTATTACATATTGGTTTTATGGAACGGTATCTGAGCTAATTTGAAACCCTTGTTTTATGTATCACCCCACCTCACCTTTCCCGTTAAGCAGCCATAGTGTGTTTTCTGCATGTGTGACTCTGTTCTGTTTTGTAATTCAGTTCAAGTGTAACGGTTTTTACATTCCCTCTATAAGTGATACCTTATGAGAAGTGTCCTTTTCTGTGTGACTTATTTCACTTAGAATCGTCGTACCTAAATCCACTCATCATGCTGCTACTAGCCTTATGACATTGATTTCCTGGCTGAGTGATATTCCATTGTACATTAGGACCACAACTTCTTTATCCATTTTTCTCTTTCCTGGGATATTGAAGGTGGAATGAAGTGGAGGTCCTTGTCAACAGAGCAGCCCTAAACTTTGGGGTGCTTGTGTCTTGCTGATTTTTCATTTTCCCAATTTATACCCCCATGAGTGGAAGTGCCCTATGCTCTCTAAGCTGTGTTTTTTAGATGTTTCAGGACACACCGTACACTTCTCCAGAGTGGCTGTTGGCAATTTACATCCCGCCCATCAGTGTAGCAAGGCTCCCATTTCTCCATGGCCTGTCCTGTATTTCTGGTTTTGAGACTTTTTTCAGCATGGCCCTTTTGAGCGATGGGTAGCGAGTCTTCTTTGTAGCCCTGATTTGCCTTTCCAGGTTGCTTGGTTGGCCAAAAAGGGCGTATGCGTTTTTTCCTGAATATATTCAGGAAAAAACGCATACGCCCTTTTTGGCCAAGGGCATCATTGTCAACGTTTTGCCGCTTTTCATGTGCTTTAAAGGCGATTCGAATCTACCTCCTGAAATCTGTTTCCTGCAATTCTGCCTTGATTTCAAATCCTCTTCTTTGCCTTCCCTCAATATATTTGTGGACGAGAGTTATCACTTATAACTCTGCAGGTTTGTGAATTGCAGTGCCCTGAAGCTCCATTTTACAACTCGCTTTTTTGGGAGCTGGCCGCAAAAGCGCAGGATGGCTTCAGGCCCTGTTCTGGTTCCGGGGGGCAGGCTGAGCCTGTGGTTAATTCTTCTTCCTGATGGGAAAATAGAGTGACCTGTGCCTGTCCCTACACCAAGAGCTAGTCTCTCATTGGTTCCAAGTCTTCCCGTTCATCCTCAGGACAAATTGCAACCTGTACGGAACAGGAGGTTAAAGGTGCTGATGCTCCAAGTAGGGAGATTGCTAGGAAAGCGGCTGGAATGGCGACCCCGGGCACAAGGAGAAGAGAAATGAGGTGCGTTTTAGAAACCTTTCCCCATCACATGGTGTACCATCTTTTTGTTTTCTCATGCATGTTTTCGATGTAGGAATATGCCCTTGAACCTGGAGATTTGGGACCCATGCGATGGGTACCACGCTGTATTACTTTAAAGGGTCTGCGTTTGCTCACCCAACCTCACCAAACCTCTCAGCCCCAAGAGTGTCCACCCTTATGTCTCATCCAGCTGTGGGTCTAGATATGGTCAATCCAGGTTGCATCACAGCCCCTGAACGCATTGTGTAAGAATTTCTCTCTCTTTCACTGTCTTTGTTTCATGGGTTTTTCAAAGTAATTTATTTTTATAATGGGGTTTAGCTGCTTTTCACTGCTGTGTTTATGCCGCTTTACACCCACTTGACATACTAACAGAGAGATATCAATACATAGGTTTTAAGATTATTACTAGTCAGATATATTCTTGTGCGGTGAATAGGGCGTGTTGAGTCCAGTTCTCTGAGCAAGGAGTAGGTCTTCTCTATTACATATTGGTTTTATGGAACGGTATCTGAGCTAATTTGAAACCCTTGTTTTATGTATCACCCCACCTCACCTTTCCCGTTAAGCAGCCATAGTGTGTTTTCTGCATGTGTGACTCTGTTCTGTTTTGTAATTCAGTTCAAGTGTAACGGTTTTTACATTCCCTCTATAAGTGATACCTTATGAGAAGTGTCCTTTTCTGTGTGACTTATTTCACTTAGAATCGTCGTACCTAAATCCACTCATCATGCTGCTACTAGCCTTATGACATTGATTTCCTGGCTGAGTGATATTCCATTGTACATTAGGACCACAACTTCTTTATCCATTTTTCTCTTTCCTGGGATATTGAAGGTGGAATGAAGTGGAGGTCCTTGTCAACAGAGCAGCCCTAAACTTTGGGGTGCTTGTGTCTTGCTGATTTTTCATTTTCCCAATTTATACCCCCATGAGTGGAAGTGCCCTATGCTCTCTAAGCTGTGTTTTTTAGATGTTTCAGGACACACCGTACACTTCTCCAGAGTGGCTGTTGGCAATATACATCCCGCCCATCAGTGTAGCAAGGCTCCCATTTCTCCATGGCCTGTCCTTTATTTCTGGTTTTGAGACTTTTTTCAGCATGGCCCTTTTGAGCGATGGGTAGCGAGTCTTCTTTGTAGCCCTGATTTGCCTTTCCAGGTTGCTTGGTTGGCCAAAAAGGGCGTATGCGTTTTTTTCCTAAATATATTCAGGAAAAAACGCATACGCCCTTTCTGGCCAAGGGCATCATTGTCAACGTTTTGCCGCTTTTCATGTGCTTTAAAGGCGATTCGAATCTACCTCCTGAAATCTGTTTCCTGCAATTCTGCCTTGATTTCAAATCCTCTTCTTTGCCTTCCCTCAATATATTTGTGGACGAGAGTTATCACTTATAACTCTGCAGGTTTGTGAATTGCAGTGCCCTGAAGCTCCATTTTACAACTCGCTTTTTTGGGAGCTGGCCGCAAAAGCGCAGGATGGCTTCAGGCCCTGTTCTGGTTCCGGGGGGCAGGCTGAGCCTGTGGTTAATTCTTCTTCCTGATGGGAAAATAGAGTGACCTGTGCCTGTCCCTACACCAAGAGCTAGTCTCTCATTGGTTCCAAGTCTTCCCGTTCATCCTCAGGACAAATTGCAACCTGTACGGAACAGGAGGTTAAAGGTGCTGATGCTCCAAGTAGGGAGATTGCTAGGAAAGCGGCTGGAATGGCGACCCCGGGCACAAGGAGAAGAGAAATGAGGTGCGTTTTAGAAACCTTTCCCCATCACATGGTGTACCATCTTTTTGTTTTCTCATGCATGTTTTCGATGTAGGAATATGCCCTTGAACCTGGAGATTTGGGACCCATGCGATGGGTACCACGCTGTATTACTTTAAAGGGTCTGCGTTTGCTCACCCAACCTCACCAAACCTCTCAGCCCCAAGAGTGTCCACCCTTATGTCTCATCCAGCTGTGGGTCTAGATATGGTCAATCCAGGTTGCATCACAGCCCCTGAACGCATTGTGTAAGAATTTCTCTCTCTTTCACTGTCTTTGTTTCATGGGTTTTTCAAAGTAATTTATTTTTATAATGGGGTTTAGCTGCTTTTCACTGCTGTGTTTATGCCGCTTTACACCCACTTGACACACTAACAGAGAGATATCAATACATAGGTTTTAAGATTATTACTAGTCAGATATATTCTTGTGCGGTGAATAGGGCGTGTTGAGTCCAGTTCTCTGAGCAAGGAGTAGGTCTTCTCTATTACATATTGGTTTTATGGAACGGTATCTGAGCTAATTTGAAACCCTTGTTTTATGTATCACCCCACCTCACCTTTCCCGTTAAGCAGCCATAGTGTGTTTTCTGCATGTGTGACTCTGTTCTGTTTTGTAATTCAGTTCAAGTGTAACGGTTTTTACATTCCCTCTATAAGTGATACCTTATGAGAAGTGTCCTTTTCTGTGTGACTTATTTCACTTAGAATCGTCGTACCTAAATCCACTCATCATGCTGCTACTAGCCTTATGACATTGATTTCCTGGCTGAGTGATATTCCATTGTACATTAGGACCACAACTTCTTTATCCATTTTTCTCTTTCCTGGGATATTGAAGGTGGAATGAAGTGGAGGTCCTTGTCAACAGAGCAGCCCTAAACTTTGGGGTGCTTGTGTCTTGCTGATTTTTCATTTTCCCAATTTATACCCCCATGAGTGGAAGTGCCCTATGCTCTCTAAGCTGTGTTTTTTAGATGTTTCAGGACACACCGTACACTTCTCCAGAGTGGCTGTTGGCAATTTACATCCCGCCCATCAGTGTAGCAAGGCTCCCATTTCTCCATGGCCTGTCCTGTATTTCTGGTTTTGAGACTTTTTTCAGCATGGCCCTTTTGAGCGATGGGTAGCGAGTCTTCTTTGTAGCCCTGATTTGCCTTTCCAGGTTGCTTGGTTGGCCAAAAAGGGCGTATGCGTTTTTTCCTGAATATATTCAGGAAAAAACGCATACGCCCTTTTTGGCCAAGGGCATCATTGTCAACGTTTTGCCGCTTTTCATGTGCTTTAAAGGCGATTCGTATCTACCTCCTGAAATCTGTTTCCTGCAATTCTGCCTTGATTTCAAATCCTCTTCTTTGCCTTCCCTCAATATATTTGTGGACGAGAGTTATCACTTATAACTCTGCAGGTTTGTGAATTGCAGTGCCCTGAAGCTCCATTTTACAACTCGCTTTTTTGGGAGCTGGCCGCAAAAGCGCAGGATGGCTTCAGGCCCTGTTCTGGCTCCGGGGGGCAGGCTGAGCCTGTGGTTAATTCTTCTTCCTGATGGGAAAATAGAGTGACCTGTGCCTGTCCCTACACCAAGAGCTAGTCTCTCATTGGTTCCAAGTCTTCCCGTTCATCCTCAGGACAAATTGCAACCTGTACGGAACAGGAGGTTAAAGGTGCTGATGCTCCAAGTAGGGAGATTGCTAGGAAAGCGGCTGGAATGGCGACCCCGGGCACAAGGAGAAGAGAAATGAGGTGCGTTTTAGAAACCTTTCCCCATCACATGGTGTACCATCTTTTTGTTTTCTCATGCATGTTTTCGATGTAGGAATATGCCCTTGAACCTGGAGATTTGGGACCCATGCGATGGGTACCACGCTGTATTACTTTAAAGGGTCTGCGTTTGCTCACCCAACCTCACCAAACCTCTCAGCCCCAAGAGTGTCCACCCTTATGTCTCATCCAGCTGTGGGTCTAGATATGGTCAATCCAGGTTGCATCACAGCCCCTGAACGCATTGTGTAAGAATTTCTCTCTCTTTCACTGTCTTTGTTTCATGGGTTTTTCAAAGTAATTTATTTTTATAATGGGGTTTAGCTGCTTTTCACTGCTGTGTTTATGCCGCTTTACACCCACTTGACACACTAACAGAGAGATATCAATACATAGGTTTTAAGATTATTACTAGTCAGATATATTCTTGTGCGGTGAATAGGGCGTGTTGAGTCCAGTTCTCTGAGCAAGGAGTAGGTCTTCTCTATTACATATTGGTTTTATGGAACGGTATCTGAGCTAATTTGAAACCCTTGTTTTATGTATCACCCCACCTCACCTTTCCCGTTAAGCAGCCATAGTGTGTTTTCTGCATGTGTGACTCTGTTCTGTTTTGTAATTCAGTTCAAGTGTAACGGTTTTGACATTCCCTCTATAAGTGATACCTTATGAGAAGTGTCCTTTTCTGTGTGACTTATTTCACTTAGAATCGTCGTACCTAAATCCACTCATCATGCTGCTACTAGCCTTATGACATTGATTTCCTGGCTGAGTGATATTCCATTGTACATTAGGACCACAACTTCTTTATCCATTTTTCTCTTTCCTGGGATATTGAAGGTGGAATGAAGTGGAGGTCCTTGTCAACAGAGCAGCCCTAAACTTTGGGGTGCTTGTGTCTTGCTGATTTTTCATTTTCCCAATTTATACCCCCATGAGTGGAAGTGCCCTATGCTCTCTAAGCTGTGTTTTTTAGATGTTTCAGGACACACCGTACACTTCTCCAGAGTGGCTGTTGGCAATTTACATCCCGCCCATCAGTGTAGCAAGGCTCCCATTTCTCCATGGCCTGTCCTGTATTTCTGGTTTTGAGACTTTTTTCAGCATGGCCCTTTTGAGCGATGGGTAGCGAGTCTTCTTTGTAGCCCTGATTTGCCTTTCCAGGTTGCTTGGTTGGCCAAAAAGGGCGTATGCGTTTTTTCCTGAATATATTCAGGAAAAAACGCATACGCCCTTTTTGGCCAAGGGCATCATTGTCAACGTTTTGCCGCTTTTCATGTGCTTTAAAGGCGATTCGAATCTACCTCCTGAAATCTGTTTCCTGCAATTCTGCCTTGATTTCAAATCCTCTTCTTTGCCTTCCCTCAATATATTTGTGGACGAGAGTTATCACTTATAACTCTGCAGGTTTGTGAATTGCAGTGCCCTGAAGCTCCATTTTACAACTCGCTTTTTTGGGAGCTGGCCGCAAAAGCGCAGGATGGCTTCAGGCCCTGTTCTGGTTCCGGGGGGCAGGCTGAGCCTGTGGTTAATTCTTCTTCCTGATGGGAAAATAGAGTGACCTGTGCCTGTCCCTACACCAAGAGCTAGTCTCTCATTGGTTCCAAGTCTTCCCGTTCATCCTCAGGACAAATTGCAACCTGTACGGAACAGGAGGTTAAAGGTGCTGATGCTCCAAGTAGGGAGATTGCTAGGAAAGCGGCTGGAATGGCGACCCCGGGCACAAGGAGAAGAGAAATGAGGTGCGTTTTAGAAACCTTTCCCCATCACATGGTGTACCATCTTTTTGTTTTCTCATGCATGTTTTCGATGTAGGAATATGCCCTTGAACCTGGAGATTTGGGACCCATGCGATGGGTACCATGCTGTATTACTTTAAAGGGTCTGCGTTTGCTCACCCAACCTCACCAAACCTCTCAGCCCCAAGAGTGTCCACCCTTATGTCTCATCCAGCTGTGGGTCTAGATATGGTCAATCCAGGTTGCATCACAGCCCCTGAACGCATTGTGTAAGAATTTCTCTCTCTTTCACTGTCTTTGTTTCATGGGTTTTTCAAAGTAATTTATTTTTATAATGGGGTTTAGCTGCTTTTCACTGCTGTGTTTATGCCGCTTTACACCCACTTGACATACTAACAGAGAGATATCAATACATAGGTTTTAAGATTATTACTAGTCAGATATATTCTTGTGCGGTGAATAGGGCGTGTTGAGTCCAGTTCTCTGAGCAAGGAGTAGGTCTTCTCTATTACATATTGGTTTTATGGAACGGTATCTGAGCTAATTTGAAACCCTTGTTTTATGTATCACCCCACCTCACCTTTCCCGTTAAGCAGCCATAGTGTGTTTTCTGCATGTGTGACTCTGTTCTGTTTTGTAATTCAGTTCAAGTGTAACGGTTTTTACATTCCCTCTATAAGTGATACCTTATGAGAAGTGTCCTTTTCTGTGTGACTTATTTCACTTAGAATCGTCGTACCTAAATCCACTCATCATGCTGCTACTAGCCTTATGACATTGATTTCCTGGCTGAGTGATATTCCATTGTACATTAGGACCACAACTTCTTTATCCATTTTTCTCTTTCCTGGGATATTGAAGGTGGAATGAAGTGGAGGTCCTTGTCAACAGAGCAGCCCTAAACTTTGGGGTGCTTGTGTCTTGCTGATTTTTCATTTTCCCAATTTATACCCCCATGAGTGGAAGTGCCCTATGCTCTCTAAGCTGTGTTTTTTAGATGTTTCAGGACACACCGTACACTTCTCCAGAGTGGCTGTTGGCAATATACATCCCGCCCATCAGTGTAGCAAGGCTCCCATTTCTCCATGGCCTGTCCTGTATTTCTGGTTTTGAGACTTTTTTCAGCATGGCCCTTTTGAGCGATGGGTAGCGAGTCTTCTTTGTAGCCCTGATTTGCCTTTCCAGGTTGCTTGGTTGGCCAAAAAGGGCGTATGCGTTTTTTTCCTAAATATATTCAGGAAAAAACGCATACGCCCTTTCTGGCCAAGGGCATCATTGTCAACGTTTTGCCGCTTTTCATGTGCTTTAAAGGCGATTCGAATCTACCTCCTGAAATCTGTTTCCTGCAATTCTGCCTTGATTTCAAATCCTCTTCTTTGCCTTCCCTCAATATATTTGTGGACGAGAGTTATCACTTATAACTCTGCAGGTTTGTGAATTGCAGTGCCCTGAAGCTCCATTTTACAACTCGCTTTTTTGGGAGCTGGCCGCAAAAGCGCAGGATGGCTTCAGGCCCTGTTCTGGTTCCGGGGGGCAGGCTGAGCCTGTGGTTAATTCTTCTTCCTGATGGGAAAATAGAGTGACCTGTGCCTGTCCCTACACCAAGAGCTAGTCTCTCATTGGTTCCAAGTCTTCCCGTTCATCCTCAGGACAAATTGCAACCTGTACGGAACAGGAGGTTAAAGGTGCTGATGCTCCAAGTAGGGAGATTGCTAGGAAAGCGGCTGGAATGGCGACCCCGGGCACAAGGAGAAGAGAAATGAGGTGCGTTTTAGAAACCTTTCCCCATCACATGGTGTACCATCTTTTTGTTTTCTCATGCATGTTTTCGATGTAGGAATATGCCCTTGAACCTGGAGATTTGGGACCCATGCGATGGGTACCACGCTGTATTACTTTAAAGGGTCTGCGTTTGCTCACCCAACCTCACCAAACCTCTCAGCCCCAAGAGTGTCCACCCTTATGTCTCATCCAGCTGTGGGTCTAGATATGGTCAATCCAGGTTGCATCACAGCCCCTGAACGCATTGTGTAAGAATTTCTCTCTCTTTCACTGTCTTTGTTTCATGGGTTTTTCAAAGTAATTTATTTTTATAATGGGGTTTAGCTGCTTTTCACTGCTGTGTTTATGCCGCTTTACACCCACTTGACACACTAACAGAGAGATATCAATACATAGGTTTTAAGATTATTACTAGTCAGATATATTCTTGTGCGGTGAATAGGGCGTGTTGAGTCCAGTTCTCTGAGCAAGGAGTAGGTCTTCTCTATTACATATTGGTTTTATGGAACGGTATCTGAGCTAATTTGAAACCCTTGTTTTATGAATCACCCCACCTCACCTTTCCCGTTAAGCAGCCATAGTGTGTTTTCTGCATGTGTGACTCTGTTCTGTTTTGTAATTCAGTTCAAGTGTAACGGTTTTGACATTCCCTCTATAAGTGATACCTTATGAGAAGTGTCCTTTTCTGTGTGACTTATTTCACTTAGAATCGTCGTACCTAAATCCACTCATCATGCTGCTACTAGCCTTATGACATTGATTTCCTGGCTGAGTGATATTCCATTGTACATTAGGACCACAACTTCTTTATCCATTTTTCTCTTTCCTGGGATATTGAAGGTGGAATGAAGTGGAGGTCCTTGTCAACAGAGCAGCCCTAAACTTTGGGGTGCTTGTGTCTTGCTGATTTTTCATTTTCCCAATTTATACCCCCATGAGTGGAAGTGCCCTATGCTCTCTAAGCTGTGTTTTTTAGATGTTTCAGGACACACCGTACACTTCTCCAGAGTGGCTGTTGGCAATTTACATCCCGCCCATCAGTGTAGCAAGGCTCCCATTTCTCCATGGCCTGTCCTGTATTTCTGGTTTTGAGACTTTTTTCAGCATGGCCCTTTTGAGCGATGGGTAGCGAGTCTTCTTTGTAGCCCTGATTTGCCTTTCCAGGTTGCTTGGTTGGCCAAAAAGGGCGTATGCGTTTTTTCCTGAATATATTCAGGAAAAAACGCATACGCCCTTTTTGGCCAAGGGCATCATTGTCAACGTTTTGCCGCTTTTCATGTGCTTTAAAGGCGATTCGTATCTACCTCCTGAAATCTGTTTCCTGCAATTCTGCCTTGATTTCAAATCCTCTTCTTTGCCTTCCCTCAATATATTTGTGGACGAGAGTTATCACTTATAACTCTGCAGGTTTGTGAATTGCAGTGCCCTGAAGCTCCATTTTACAACTCGCTTTTTTGGGAGCTGGCCGCAAAAGCGCAGGATGGCTTCAGGCCCTGTTCTGGTTCCGGGGGGCAGGCTGAGCCTGTGGTTAATTCTTCTTCCTGATGGGAAAATAGAGTGACCTGTGCCTGTCCCTACACCAAGAGCTAGTCTCTCATTGGTTCCAAGTCTTCCCGTTCATCCTCAGGACAAATTGCAACCTGTACGGAACAGGAGGTTAAAGGTGCTGATGCTCCAAGTAGGGAGATTGCTAGGAAAGCGGCTGGAATGGCGACCCCGGGCACAAGGAGAAGAGAAATGAGGTGCGTTTTAGAAACCTTTCCCCATCACATGGTGTACCATCTTTTTGTTTTCTCATGCATGTTTTCGATGTAGGAATATGCCCTTGAACCTGGAGATTTGGGACCCATGCGATGGGTACCACGCTGTATTACTTTAAAGGGTCTGCGTTTGCTCACCCAACCTCACCAAACCTCTCAGCCCCAAGAGTGTCCACCCTTATGTCTCATCCAGCTGTGGGTCTAGATATGGTCAATCCAGGTTGCATCACAGCCCCTGAACGCATTGTGTAAGAATTTCTCTCTCTTTCACTGTCTTTGTTTCATGGGTTTTTCAAAGTAATTTATTTTTATAATGGGGTTTAGCTGCTTTTCACTGCTGTGTTTATGCCGCTTTACACCCACTTGACACACTAACAGAGAGATATCAATACATAGGTTTTAAGATTATTACTAGTCAGATATATTCTTGTGCGGTGAATAGGGCGTGTTGAGTCCAGTTCTCTGAGCAAGGAGTAGGTCTTCTCTATTACATATTGGTTTTATGGAACGGTATCTGAGCTAATTTGAAACCCTTGTTTTATGTATCACCCCACCTCACCTTTCCCGTTAAGCAGCCATAGTGTGTTTTCTGCATGTGTGACTCTGTTCTGTTTTGTAATTCAGTTCAAGTGTAACGGTTTTGACATTCCCTCTATAAGTGATACCTTATGAGAAGTGTCCTTTTCTGTGTGACTTATTTCACTTAGAATCGTCGTACCTAAATCCACTCATCATGCTGCTACTAGCCTTATGACATTGATTTCCTGGCTGAGTGATATTCCATTGTACAATAGGACCACAACTTCTTTATCCATTTTTCTCTTTCCTGGGATATTGAAGGTGGAATGAAGTGGAGGTCCTTGTCAACAGAGCAGCCCTAAACTTTGGGGTGCTTGTGTCTTGCTGATTTTTCATTTTCCCAATTTATACCCCCATGAGTGGAAGTGCCCTATGCTCTCTAAGCTGTGTTTTTTAGATGTTTCAGGACACACCGTACACTTCTCCAGAGTGGCTGTTGGCAATTTACATCCCGCCCATCAGTGTAGCAAGGCTCCCATTTCTCCATGGCCTGTCCTGTATTTCTGGTTTTGAGACTTTTTTCAGCATGGCCCTTTTGAGCGATGGGTAGCGAGTCTTCTTTGTAGCCCTGATTTGCCTTTCCAGGTTGCTTGGTTGGCCAAAAAGGGCGTATGCGTTTTTTCCTGAATATATTCAGGAAAAAACGCATACGCCCTTTTTGGCCAAGGGCATCATTGTCAACGTTTTGCCGCTTTTCATGTGCTTTAAAGGCGATTCGAATCTACCTCCTGAAATCTGTTTCCTGCAATTCTGCCTTGATTTCAAATCCTCTTCTTTGCCTTCCCTCAATATATTTGTGGACGAGAGTTATCACTTATAACTCTGCAGGTTTGTGAATTGCAGTGCCCTGAAGCTCCATTTTACAACTCGCTTTTTTGGGAGCTGGGCGCAAAAGCGCAGGATGGCTTCAGGCCCTGTTCTGGTTCCGGGGGGCAGGCTGAGCCTGTGGTTAATTCTTCTTCCTGATGGGAAAATAGAGTGACCTGTGCCTGTCCCTACACCAAGAGCTAGTCTCTCATTGGTTCCAAGTCTTCCCGTTCATCCTCAGGACAAATTGCAACCTGTACGGAACAGGAGGTTAAAGGTGCTGATGCTCCAAGTAGGGAGATTGCTAGGAAAGCGGCTGGAATGGCGACCCCGGGCACAAGGAGAAGAGAAATGAGGTGCGTTTTAGAAACCTTTCCCCATCACATGGTGTACCATCTTTTTGTTTTCTCATGCATGTTTTCGATGTAGGAATATGCCCTTGAACCTGGAGATTTGGGACCCATGCGATGGGTACCACGCTGTATTACTTTAAAGGGTCTGCGTTTGCTCACCCAACCTCACCAAACCTCTCAGCCCCAAGAGTGTCCACCCTTATGTCTCATCCAGCTGTGGGTCTAGATATGGTCAATCCAGGTTGCATCACAGCCCCTGAACGCATTGTGTAAGAATTTCTCTCTCTTTCACTGTCTTTGTTTCATGGGTTTTTCAAAGTAATTTATTTTTATAATGGGGTTTAGCTGCTTTTCACTGCTGTGTTTATGCCGCTTTACACCCACTTGACACACTAACAGAGAGATATCAATACATAGGTTTTAAGATTATTACTAGTCAGATATATTCTTGTGCGGTGAATAGGGCGTGTTGAGTCCAGTTCTCTGAGCAAGGAGTAGGTCTTCTCTATTACATATTGGTTTTATGGAACGGTATCTGAGCTAATTTGAAACCCTTGTTTTATGTATCACCCCACCTCACCTTTCCCGTTAAGCAGCCATAGTGTGTTTTCTGCATGTGTGACTCTGTTCTGTTTTGTAATTCAGTTCAAGTGTAACGGTTTTTACATTCCCTCTATAAGTGATACCTTATGAGAAGTGTCCTTTTCTGTGTGACTTATTTCACTTAGAATCGTCGTACCTAAATCCACTCATCATGCTGCTACTAGCCTTATGACATTGATTTCCTGGCTGAGTGATATTCCATTGTACATTAGGACCACAACTTCTTTATCCATTTTTCTCTTTCCTGGGATATTGAAGGTGGAATGAAGTGGAGGTCCTTGTCAATAGAGCAGCCCTAAACTTTGGGGTGCTTGTGTCTTGCTGATTTTTCATTTTCCCAATTTATACCCCCATGAGTGGAAGTGCCCTATGCTCTCTAAGCTGTGTTTTTTAGATGTTTCAGGACACACCGTACACTTCTCCAGAGTGGCTGTTGGCAATTTACATCCCGCCCATCAGTGTAGCAAGGCTCCCATTTCTCCATGGCCTGTCCTGTATTTCTGGTTTTGAGACTTTTTTCAGCATGGCCCTTTTGAGCGATGGGTAGCGAGTCTTCTTTGTAGCCCTGATTTGCCTTTCCAGGTTGCTTGGTTGGCCAAAAAGGGCGTATGCGTTTTTTTCCTAAATATATTCAGGAAAAAACGCATACGCCCTTTCTGGCCAAGGGCATCATTGTCAACGTTTTGCCGCTTTTCATGTGCTTTAAAGGCGATTCGAATCTACCTCCTGAAATCTGTTTCCTGCAATTCTGCCTTGATTTCAAATCCTCTTCTTTGCCTTCCCTCAATATATTTGTGGACGAGAGTTATCACTTATAACTCTGCAGGTTTGTGAATTGCAGTGCCCTGAAGCTCCATTTTACAACTCGCTTTTTTGGGAGCTGGCCGCAAAAGCGCAGGATGGCTTCAGGCCCTGTTCTGGTTCCGGGGGGCAGGCTGAGCCTGTGGTTAATTCTTCTTCCTGATGGGAAAATAGAGTGACCTGTGCCTGTCCCTACACCAAGAGCTAGTCTCTCATTGGTTCCAAGTCTTCCCGTTCATCCTCAGGACAAATTGCAACCTGTACGGAACAGGAGGTTAAAGGTGCTGATGCTCCAAGTAGGGAGATTGCTAGGAAAGCGGCTGGAATGGCGACCCCGGGCACAAGGAGAAGAGAAATGAGGTGCGTTTTAGAAACCTTTCCCCATCACATGGTGTACCATCTTTTTGTTTTCTCATGCATGTTTTCGATGTAGGAATATGCCCTTGAACCTGGAGATTTGGGACCCATGCGATGGGTACCACGCTGTATTACTTTAAAGGGTCTGCGTTTGCTCACCCAACCTCACCAAACCTCTCAGCCCCAAGAGTGTCCACCCTTATGTCTCATCCAGCTGTGGGTCTAGATATGGTCAATCCAGGTTGCATCACAGCCCCTGAACGCATTGTGTAAGAATTTCTCTCTCTTTCACTGTCTTTGTTTCATGGGTTTTTCAAAGTAATTTATTTTTATAATGGGGTTTAGCTGCTTTTCACTGCTGTGTTTATGCCGCTTTACACCCACTTGACACACTAACAGAGAGATATCAATACATAGGTTTTAAGATTATTACTAGTCAGATATATTCTTGTGCGGTGAATAGGGCGTGTTGAGTCCAGTTCTCTGAGCAAGGAGTAGGTCTTGTCTATTACATATTGGTTTTATGGAACGGTATCTGAGCTAATTTGAAACCCTTGTTTTATGTATCACCCCACCTCACCTTTCCCGTTAAGCAGCCATAGTGTGTTTTCTGCATGTGTGACTCTGTTCTGTTTTGTAATTCAGTTCAAGTGTAACGGTTTTTACATTCCCTCTATAAGTGATACCTTATGAGAAGTGTCCTTTTCTGTGTGACTTATTTCACTTAGAATCGTCGTACCTAAATCCACTCATCATGCTGCTACTAGCCTTATGACATTGATTTCCTGGCTGAGTGATATTCCATTGTACATTAGGACCACAACTTCTTTATCCATTTTTCTCTTTCCTGGGATATTGAAGGTGGAATGAAGTGGAGGTCCTTGTCAACAGAGCAGCCCTAAACTTTGGGGTGCTTGTGTCTTGCTGATTTTTCATTTTCCCAATTTATACCCCCATGAGTGGAAGTGCCCTATGCTCTCTAAGCTGTGTTTTTTAGATGTTTCAGGACACACCGTACACTTCTCCAGAGTGGCTGTTGGCAATTTACATCCCGCCCATCAGTGTAGCAAGGCTCCCATTTCTCCATGGCCTGTCCTGTATTTCTGGTTTTGAGACTTTTTTCAGCATGGCCCTTTTGAGCGATGGGTAGCGAGTCTTCTTTGTAGCCCTGATTTGCCTTTCCAGGTTGCTTGGTTGGCCAAAAAGGGCGTATGCGTTTTTTCCTGAATATATTCAGGAAAAAACGCATACGCCCTTTTTGGCCAAGGGCATCATTGTCAACGTTTTGCCGCTTTTCATGTGCTTTAAAGGCGATTCGAATCTACCTCCTGAAATCTGTTTCCTGCAATTCTGCCTTGATTTCAAATCCTCTTCTTTGCCTTCCCTCAATATATTTGTGGACGAGAGTTATCACTTATAACTCTGCAGGTTTGTGAATTGCAGTGCCCTGAAGCTCCATTTTACAACTCGCTTTTTTGGGAGCTGGCCGCAAAAGCGCAGGATGGCTTCAGGCCCTGTTCTGGTTCCGGGGGGCAGGCTGAGCCTGTGGTTAATTCTTCTTCCTGATGGGAAAATAGAGTGACCTGTGCCTGTCCCTACACCAAGAGCTAGTCTCTCATTGGTTCCAAGTCTTCCCGTTCATCCTCAGGACAAATTGCAACCTGTACGGAACAGGAGGTTAAAGGTGCTGATGCTCCAAGTAGGGAGATTGCTAGGAAAGCGGCTGGAATGGCGACCCCGGGCACAAGGAGAAGAGAAATGAGGTGCGTTTTAGAAACCTTTCCCCATCACATGGTGTACCATCTTTTTGTTTTCTCATGCATGTTTTCGATGTAGGAATATGCCCTTGAACCTGGAGATTTGGGACCCATGCGATGGGTACCACGCTGTATTACTTTAAAGGGTCTGCGTTTGCTCACCCAACCTCACCAAACCTCTCAGCCCCAAGAGTGTCCACCCTTATGTCTCATCCAGCTGTGGGTCTAGATATGGTCAATCCAGGTTGCATCACAGCCCCTGAACGCATTGTGTAAGAATTTCTCTCTCTTTCACTGTCTTTGTTTCATGGGTTTTTCAAAGTAATTTATTTTTATAATGGGGTTTAGCTGCTTTTCACTGCTGTGTTTATGCCGCTTTACACCCACTTGACACACTAACAGAGAGATATCAATACATAGGTTTTAAGATTATTACTAGTCAGATATATTCTTGTGCGGTGAATAGGGCGTGTTGAGTCCAGTTCTCTGAGCAAGGAGTAGGTCTTGTCTATTACATATTGGTTTTATGGAACGGTATCTGAGCTAATTTGAAACCCTTGTTTTATGTATCACCCCACCTCACCTTTCCCGTTAAGCAGCCATAGTGTGTTTTCTGCATGTGTGACTCTGTTCTGTTTTGTAATTCAGTTCAAGTGTAACGGTTTTTACATTCCCTCTATAAGTGATACCTTATGAGAAGTGTCCTTTTCTGTGTGACTTATTTCACTTAGAATCGTCGTACCTAAATCCACTCATCATGCTGCTACTAGCCTTATGACATTGATTTCCTGGCTGAGTGATATTCCATTGTACATTAGGACCACAACTTCTTTATCCATTTTTCTCTTTCCTGGGATATTGAAGGTGGAATGAAGTGGAGGTCCTTGTCAACAGAGCAGCCCTAAACTTTGGGGTGCTTGTGTCTTGCTGATTTTTCATTTTCCCAATTTATACCCCCATGAGTGGAAGTGCCCTATGCTCTCTAAGCTGTGTTTTTTAGATGTTTCAGGACACACCGTACACTTCTCCAGAGTGGCTGTTGGCAATTTACATCCCGCCCATCAGTGTAGCAAGGCTCCCATTTCTCCATGGCCTGTCCTGTATTTCTGGTTTTGAGACTTTTTTCAGCATGGCCCTTTTGAGCGATGGGTAGCGAGTCTTCTTTGTAGCCCTGATTTGCCTTTCCAGGTTGCTTGGTTGGCCAAAAAGGGCGTATGCGTTTTTTCCTGAATATATTCAGGAAAAAACGCATACGCCCTTTTTGGCCAAGGGCATCATTGTCAACGTTTTGCCGCTTTTCATGTGCTTTAAAGGCGATTCGAATCTACCTCCTGAAATCTGTTTCCTGCAATTCTGCCTTGATTTCAAATCCTCTTCTTTGCCTTCCCTCAATATATTTGTGGACGAGAGTTATCACTTATAACTCTGCAGGTTTGTGAATTGCAGTGCCCTGAAGCTCCATTTTACAACTCGCTTTTTTGGGAGCTGGCCGCAAAAGCGCAGGATGGCTTCAGGCCCTGTTCTGGTTCCGGGGGGCAGGCTGAGCCTGTGGTTAATTCTTCTTCCTGATGGGAAAATAGAGTGACCTGTGCCTGTCCCTACACCAAGAGCTAGTCTCTCATTGGTTCCAAGTCTTCCCGTTCATCCTCAGGACAAATTGCAACCTGTACGGAACAGGAGGTTAAAGGTGCTGATGCTCCAAGTAGGGAGATTGCTAGGAAAGCGGCTGGAATGGCGACCCCGGGCACAAGGAGAAGAGAAATGAGGTGCGTTTTAGAAACCTTTCCCCATCACATGGTGTACCATCTTTTTGTTTTCTCATGCATGTTTTCGATGTAGGAATATGCCCTTGAACCTGGAGATTTGGGACCCATGCGATGGGTACCACGCTGTATTACTTTAAAGGGTCTGCGTTTGCTCACCCAACCTCACCAAACCTCTCAGCCCCAAGAGTGTCCACCCTTATGTCTCATCCAGCTGTGGGTCTAGATATGGTCAATCCAGGTTGCATCACAGCCCCTGAACGCATTGTGTAAGAATTTCTCTCTCTTTCACTGTCTTTGTTTCATGGGTTTTTCAAAGTAATTTATTTTTATAATGGGGTTTAGCTGCTTTTCACTGCTGTGTTTATGCCGCTTTACACCCACTTGACACACTAACAGAGAGATATCAATACATAGGTTTTAAGATTATTACTAGTCAGATATATTCTTGTGCGGTGAATAGGGCGTGTTGAGTCCAGTTCTCTGAGCAAGGAGTAGGTCTTCTCTATTACATATTGGTTTTATGGAACGGTATCTGAGCTAATTTGAAACCCTTGTTTTATGTATCACCCCACCTCACCTTTCCCGTTAAGCAGCCATAGTGTGTTTTCTGCATGTGTGACTCTGTTCTGTTTTGTAATTCAGTTCAAGTGTAACGGTTTTTACATTCCCTCTATAAGTGATACCTTATGAGAAGTGTCCTTTTCTGTGTGACTTATTTCACTTAGAATCGTCGTACCTAAATCCACTCATCATGCTGCTACTAGCCTTATGACATTGATTTCCTGGCTGAGTGATATTCCATTGTACATTAGGACCACAACTTCTTTATCCATTTTTCTCTTTCCTGGGATATTGAAGGTGGAATGAAGTGGAGGTCCTTGTCAACAGAGCAGCCCTAAACTTTGGGGTGCTTGTGTCTTGCTGATTTTTCATTTTCCCAATTTATACCCCCATGAGTGGAAGTGCCCTATGCTCTCTAAGCTGTGTTTTTTAGATGTTTCAGGACACACCGTACACTTCTCCAGAGTGGCTGTTGGCAATTTACATCCCGCCCATCAGTGTAGCAAGGCTCCCATTTCTCCATGGCCTGTCCTGTATTTCTGGTTTTGAGACTTTTTTCAGCATGGCCCTTTTGAGCGATGGGTAGCGAGTCTTCTTTGTAGCCCTGATTTGCCTTTCCAGGTTGCTTGGTTGGCCAAAAAGGGCGTATGCGTTTTTTCCTGAATATATTCAGGAAAAAACGCATACGCCCTTTTTGGCCAAGGGCATCATTGTCAACGTTTTGCCGCTTTTCATGTGCTTTAAAGGCGATTCGAATCTACCTCCTGAAATCTGTTTCCTGCAATTCTGCCTTGATTTCAAATCCTCTTCTTTGCCTTCCCTCAATATATTTGTGGACGAGAGTTATCACTTATAACTCTGCAGGTTTGTGAATTGCAGTGCCCTGAAGCTCCATTTTACAACTCGCTTTTTTGGGAGCTGGGCGCAAAAGCGCAGGATGGCTTCAGGCCCTGTTCTGGTTCCGGGGGGCAGGCTGAGCCTGTGGTTAATTCTTCTTCCTGATGGGAAAATAGAGTGACCTGTGCCTGTCCCTACACCAAGAGCTAGTCTCTCATTGGTTCCAAGTCTTCCCGTTCATCCTCAGGACAAATTGCAACCTGTACGGAACAGGAGGTTAAAGGTGCTGATGCTCCAAGTAGGGAGATTGCTAGGAAAGCGGCTGGAATGGCGACCCCGGGCACAAGGAGAAGAGAAATGAGGTGCGTTTTAGAAACCTTTCCCCATCACATGGTGTACCATCTTTTTGTTTTCTCATGCATGTTTTCGATGTAGGAATATGCCCTTGAACCTGGAGATTTGGGACCCATGCGATGGGTACCACGCTGTATTACTTTAAAGGGTCTGCGTTTGCTCACCCAACCTCACCAAACCTCTCAGCCCCAAGAGTGTCCACCCTTATGTCTCATCCAGCTGTGGGTCTAGATATGGTCAATCCAGGTTGCATCACAGCCCCTGAACGCATTGTGTAAGAATTTCTCTCTCTTTCACTGTCTTTGTTTCATGGGTTTTTCAAAGTAATTTATTTTTATAATGGGGTTTAGCTGCTTTTCACTGCTGTGTTTATGCCGCTTTACACCCACTTGACACACTAACAGAGAGATATCAATACATAGGTTTTAAGATTATTACTAGTCAGATATATTCTTGTGCGGTGAATAGGGCGTGTTGAGTCCAGTTCTCTGAGCAAGGAGTAGGTCTTCTCTATTACATATTGGTTTTATGGAACGGTATCTGAGCTAATTTGAAACCCTTGTTTTATGTATCACCCCACCTCACCTTTCCCGTTAAGCAGCCATAGTGTGTTTTCTGCATGTGTGACTCTGTTCTGTTTTGTAATTCAGTTCAAGTGTAACGGTTTTTACATTCCCTCTATAAGTGATACCTTATGAGAAGTGTCCTTTTCTGTGTGACTTATTTCACTTAGAATCGTCGTACCTAAATCCACTCATCATGCTGCTACTAGCCTTATGACATTGATTTCCTGGCTGAGTGATATTCCATTGTACATTAGGACCACAACTTCTTTATCCATTTTTCTCTTTCCTGGGATATTGAAGGTGGAATGAAGTGGAGGTCCTTGTCAACAGAGCAGCCCTAAACTTTGGGGTGCTTGTGTCTTGCTGATTTTTCATTTTCCCAATTTATACCCCCATGAGTGGAAGTGCCCTATGCTCTCTAAGCTGTGTTTTTTAGATGTTTCAGGACACACCGTACACTTCTCCAGAGTGGCTGTTGGCAATTTACATCCCGCCCATCAGTGTAGCAAGGCTCCCATTTCTCCATGGCCTGTCCTGTATTTCTGGTTTTGAGACTTTTTTCAGCATGGCCCTTTTGAGCGATGGGTAGCGAGTCTTCTTTGTAGCCCTGATTTGCCTTTCCAGGTTGCTTGGTTGGCCAAAAAGGGCGTATGCGTTTTTTCCTGAATATATTCAGGAAAAAACGCATACGCCCTTTTTGGCCAAGGGCATCATTGTCAACGTTTTGCCGCTTTTCATGTGCTTTAAAGGCGATTCGAATCTACCTCCTGAAATCTGTTTCCTGCAATTCTGCCTTGATTTCAAATCCTCTTCTTTGCCTTCCCTCAATATATTTGTGGACGAGAGTTATCACTTATAACTCTGCAGGTTTGTGAATTGCAGTGCCCTGAAGCTCCATTTTACAACTCGCTTTTTTGGGAGCTGGGCGCAAAAGCGCAGGATGGCTTCAGGCCCTGTTCTGGTTCCGGGGGGCAGGCTGAGCCTGTGGTTAATTCTTCTTCCTGATGGGAAAATAGAGTGACCTGTGCCTGTCCCTACACCAAGAGCTAGTCTCTCATTGGTTCCAAGTCTTCCCGTTCATCCTCAGGACAAATTGCAACCTGTACGGAACAGGAGGTTAAAGGTGCTGATGCTCCAAGTAGGGAGATTGCTAGGAAAGCGGCTGGAATGGCGACCCCGGGCACAAGGAGAAGAGAAATGAGGTGCGTTTTAGAAACCTTTCCCCATCACATGGTGTACCATCTTTTTGTTTTCTCATGCATGTTTTCGATGTAGGAATATGCCCTTGAACCTGGAGATTTGGGACCCATGCGATGGGTACCACGCTGTATTACTTTAAAGGGTCTGCGTTTGCTCACCCAACCTCACCAAACCTCTCAGCCCCAAGAGTGTCCACCCTTATGTCTCATCCAGCTGTGGGTCTAGATATGGTCAATCCAGGTTGCATCACAGCCCCTGAACGCATTGTGTAAGAATTTCTCTCTCTTTCACTGTCTTTGTTTCATGGGTTTTTCAAAGTAATTTATTTTTATAATGGGGTTTAGCTGCTTTTCACTGCTGTGTTTATGCCGCTTTACACCCACTTGACACACTAACAGAGAGATATCAATACATAGGTTTTAAGATTATTACTAGTCAGATATATTCTTGTGCGGTGAATAGGGCGTGTTGAGTCCAGTTCTCTGAGCAAGGAGTAGGTCTTGTCTATTACATATTGGTTTTATGGAACGGTATCTGAGCTAATTTGAAACCCTTGTTTTATGTATCACCCCACCTCACCTTTCCCGTTAAGCAGCCATAGTGTGTTTTCTGCATGTGTGACTCTGTTCTGTTTTGTAATTCAGTTCAAGTGTAACGGTTTTTACATTCCCTCTATAAGTGATACCTTATGAGAAGTGTCCTTTTCTGTGTGACTTATTTCACTTAGAATCGTCGTACCTAAATCCACTCATCATGCTGCTACTAGCCTTATGACATTGATTTCCTGGCTGAGTGATATTCCATTGTACATTAGGACCACAACTTCTTTATCCATTTTTCTCTTTCCTGGGATATTGAAGGTGGAATGAAGTGGAGGTCCTTGTCAACAGAGCAGCCCTAAACTTTGGGGTGCTTGTGTCTTGCTGATTTTTCATTTTCCCAATTTATACCCCCATGAGTGGAAGTGCCCTATGCTCTCTAAGCTGTGTTTTTTAGATGTTTCAGGACACACCGTACACTTCTCCAGAGTGGCTGTTGGCAATTTACATCCCGCCCATCAGTGTAGCAAGGCTCCCATTTCTCCATGGCCTGTCCTGTATTTCTGGTTTTGAGACTTTTTTCAGCATGGCCCTTTTGAGCGATGGGTAGCGAGTCTTCTTTGTAGCCCTGATTTGCCTTTCCAGGTTGCTTGGTTGGCCAAAAAGGGCGTATGCGTTTTTTCCTGAATATATTCAGGAAAAAACGCATACGCCCTTTTTGGCCAAGGGCATCATTGTCAACGTTTTGCCGCTTTTCATGTGCTTTAAAGGCGATTCGAATCTACCTCCTGAAATCTGTTTCCTGCAATTCTGCCTTGATTTCAAATCCTCTTCTTTGCCTTCCCTCAATATATTTGTGGACGAGAGTTATCACTTATAACTCTGCAGGTTTGTGAATTGCAGTGCCCTGAAGCTCCATTTTACAACTCGCTTTTTTGGGAGCTGGCCGCAAAAGCGCAGGATGGCTTCAGGCCCTGTTCTGGTTCCGGGGGGCAGGCTGAGCCTGTGGTTAATTCTTCTTCCTGATGGGAAAATAGAGTGACCTGTGCCTGTCCCTACACCAAGAGCTAGTCTCTCATTGGTTCCAAGTCTTCCCGTTCATCCTCAGGACAAATTGCAACCTGTACGGAACAGGAGGTTAAAGGTGCTGATGCTCCAAGTAGGGAGATTGCTAGGAAAGCGGCTGGAATGGCGACCCCGGGCACAAGGAGAAGAGAAATGAGGTGCGTTTTAGAAACCTTTCCCCATCACATGGTGTACCATCTTTTTGTTTTCTCATGCATGTTTTCGATGTAGGAATATGCCCTTGAACCTGGAGATTTGGGACCCATGCGATGGGTACCACGCTGTATTACTTTAAAGGGTCTGCGTTTGCTCACCCAACCTCACCAAACCTCTCAGCCCCAAGAGTGTCCACCCTTATGTCTCATCCAGCTGTGGGTCTAGATATGGTCAATCCAGGTTGCATCACAGCCCCTGAACGCATTGTGTAAGAATTTCTCTCTCTTTCACTGTCTTTGTTTCATGGGTTTTTCAAAGTAATTTATTTTTATAATGGGGTTTAGCTGCTTTTCACTGCTGTGTTTATGCCGCTTTACACCCACTTGACACACTAACAGAGAGATATCAATACATAGGTTTTAAGATTATTACTAGTCAGATATATTCTTGTGCGGTGAATAGGGCGTGTTGAGTCCAGTTCTCTGAGCAAGGAGTAGGTCTTCTCTATTACATATTGGTTTTATGGAACGGTATCTGAGCTAATTTGAAACCCTTGTTTTATGTATCACCCCACCTCACCTTTCCCGTTAAGCAGCCATAGTGTGTTTTCTGCATGTGTGACTCTGTTCTGTTTTGTAATTCAGTTCAAGTGTAACGGTTTTTACATTCCCTCTATAAGTGATACCTTATGAGAAGTGTCCTTTTCTGTGTGACTTATTTCACTTAGAATCGTCGTACCTAAATCCACTCATCATGCTGCTACTAGCCTTATGACATTGATTTCCTGGCTGAGTGATATTCCATTGTACATTAGGACCACAACTTCTTTATCCATTTTTCTCTTTCCTGGGATATTGAAGGTGGAATGAAGTGGAGGTCCTTGTCAACAGAGCAGCCCTAAACTTTGGGGTGCTTGTGTCTTGCTGATTTTTCATTTTCCCAATTTATACCCCCATGAGTGGAAGTGCCCTATGCTCTCTAAGCTGTGTTTTTTAGATGTTTCAGGACACACCGTACACTTCTCCAGAGTGGCTGTTGGCAATTTACATCCCGCCCATCAGTGTAGCAAGGCTCCCATTTCTCCATGGCCTGTCCTGTATTTCTGGTTTTGAGACTTTTTTCAGCATGGCCCTTTTGAGCGATGGGTAGCGAGTCTTCTTTGTAGCCCTGATTTGCCTTTCCAGGTTGCTTGGTTGGCCAAAAAGGGCGTATGCGTTTTTTTCCTAAATATATTCAGGAAAAAACGCAAACGCCCTTTCTGGCCAAGGGCATCATTGTCAACGTTTTGCCGCTTTTCATGTGCTTTAAAGGCGATTCGAATCTACCTCCTGAAATCTGTTTCCTGCAATTCTGCCTTGATTTCAAATCCTCTTCTTTGCCTTCCCTCAATATATTTGTGGACGAGAGTTATCACTTATAACTCTGCAGGTTTGTGAATTGCAGTGCCCTGAAGCTCCATTTTACAACTCGCTTTTTTGGGAGCTGGCCGCAAAAGCGCAGGATGGCTTCAGGCCCTGTTCTGGTTCCGGGGGGCAGGCTGAGCCTGTGGTTAATTCTTCTTCCTGATGGGAAAATAGAGTGACCTGTGCCTGTCCCTACACCAAGAGCTAGTCTCTCATTGGTTCCAAGTCTTCCCGTTCATCCTCAGGACAAATTGCAACCTGTACGGAACAGGAGGTTAAAGGTGCTGATGCTCCAAGTAGGGAGATTGCTAGGAAAGCGGCTGGAATGGCGACCCCGGGCACAAGGAGAAGAGAAATGAGGTGCGTTTTAGAAACCTTTCCCCATCACATGGTGTACCATCTTTTTGTTTTCTCATGCATGTTTTCGATGTAGGAATATGCCCTTGAACCTGGAGATTTGGGACCCATGCGATGGGTACCACGCTGTATTACTTTAAAGGGTCTGCGTTTGCTCACCCAACCTCACCAAACCTCTCAGCCCCAAGAGTGTCCACCCTTATGTCTCATCCAGCTGTGGGTCTAGATATGGTCAATCCAGGTTGCATCACAGCCCCTGAACGCATTGTGTAAGAATTTCTCTCTCTTTCACTGTCTTTGTTTCATGGGTTTTTCAAAGTAATTTATTTTTATAATGGGGTTTAGCTGCTTTTCACTGCTGTGTTTATGCCGCTTTACACCCACTTGACACACTAACAGAGAGATATCAATACATAGGTTTTAAGATTATTACTAGTCAGATATATTCTTGTGCGGTGAATAGGGCGTGTTGAGTCCAGTTCTCTGAGCAAGGAGTAGGTCTTGTCTATTACATATTGGTTTTATGGAACGGTATCTGAGCTAATTTGAAACCCTTGTTTTATGTATCACCCCACCTCACCTTTCCCGTTAAGCAGCCATAGTGTGTTTTCTGCATGTGTGACTCTGTTCTGTTTTGTAATTCAGTTCAAGTGTAACGGTTTTTACATTCCCTCTATAAGTGATACCTTATGAGAAGTGTCCTTTTCTGTGTGACTTATTTCACTTAGAATCGTCGTACCTAAATCCACTCATCATGCTGCTACTAGCCTTATGACATTGATTTCCTGGCTGAGTGATATTCCATTGTACATTAGGACCACAACTTCTTTATCCATTTTTCTCTTTCCTGGGATATTGAAGGTGGAATGAAGTGGAGGTCCTTGTCAACAGAGCAGCCCTAAACTTTGGGGTGCTTGTGTCTTGCTGATTTTTCATTTTCCCAATTTATACCCCCATGAGTGGAAGTGCCCTATGCTCTCTAAGCTGTGTTTTTTAGATGTTTCAGGACACACCGTACACTTCTCCAGAGTGGCTGTTGGCAATTTACATCCCGCCCATCAGTGTAGCAAGGCTCCCATTTCTCCATGGCCTGTCCTGTATTTCTGGTTTTGAGACTTTTTTCAGCATGGCCCTTTTGAGCGATGGGTAGCGAGTCTTCTTTGTAGCCCTGATTTGCCTTTCCAGGTTGCTTGGTTGGCCAAAAAGGGCGTATGCGTTTTTTTCCTAAATATATTCAGGAAAAAACGCAAACGCCCTTTCTGGCCAAGGGCATCATTGTCAACGTTTTGCCGCTTTTCATGTGCTTTAAAGGCGATTCGAATCTACCTCCTGAAATCTGTTTCCTGCAATTCTGCCTTGATTTCAAATCCTCTTCTTTGCCTTCCCTCAATATATTTGTGGACGAGAGTTATCACTTATAACTCTGCAGGTTTGTGAATTGCAGTGCCCTGAAGCTCCATTTTACAACTCGCTTTTTTGGGAGCTGGCCGCAAAAGCGCAGGATGGCTTCAGGCCCTGTTCTGGTTCCGGGGGGCAGGCTGAGCCTGTGGTTAATTCTTCTTCCTGATGGGAAAATAGAGTGACCTGTGCCTGTCCCTACACCAAGAGCTAGTCTCTCATTGGTTCCAAGTCTTCCCGTTCATCCTCAGGACAAATTGCAACCTGTACGGAACAGGAGGTTAAAGGTGCTGATGCTCCAAGTAGGGAGATTGCTAGGAAAGCGGCTGGAATGGCGACCCCGGGCACAAGGAGAAGAGAAATGAGGTGCGTTTTAGAAACCTTTCCCCATCACATGGTGTACCATCTTTTTGTTTTCTCATGCATGTTTTCGATGTAGGAATATGCCCTTGAACCTGGAGATTTGGGACCCATGCGATGGGTACCACGCTGTATTACTTTAAAGGGTCTGCGTTTGCTCACCCAACCTCACCAAACCTCTCAGCCCCAAGAGTGTCCACCCTTATGTCTCATCCAGCTGTGGGTCTAGATATGGTCAATCCAGGTTGCATCACAGCCCCTGAACGCATTGTGTAAGAATTTCTCTCTCTTTCACTGTCTTTGTTTCATGGGTTTTTCAAAGTAATTTATTTTTATAATGGGGTTTAGCTGCTTTTCACTGCTGTGTTTATGCCGCTTTACACCCACTTGACACACTAACAGAGAGATATCAATACATAGGTTTTAAGATTATTACTAGTCAGATATATTCTTGTGCGGTGAATAGGGCGTGTTGAGTCCAGTTCTCTGAGCAAGGAGTAGGTCTTGTCTATTACATATTGGTTTTATGGAACGGTATCTGAGCTAATTTGAAACCCTTGTTTTATGTATCACCCCACCTCACCTTTCCCGTTAAGCAGCCATAGTGTGTTTTCTGCATGTGTGACTCTGTTCTGTTTTGTAATTCAGTTCAAGTGTAACGGTTTTTACATTCCCTCTATAAGTGATACCTTATGAGAAGTGTCCTTTTCTGTGTGACTTATTTCACTTAGAATCGTCGTACCTAAATCCACTCATCATGCTGCTACTAGCCTTATGACATTGATTTCCTGGCTGAGTGATATTCCATTGTACATTAGGACCACAACTTCTTTATCCATTTTTCTCTTTCCTGGGATATTGAAGGTGGAATGAAGTGGAGGTCCTTGTCAACAGAGCAGCCCTAAACTTTGGGGTGCTTGTGTCTTGCTGATTTTTCATTTTCCCAATTTATACCCCCATGAGTGGAAGTGCCCTATGCTCTCTAAGCTGTGTTTTTTAGATGTTTCAGGACACACCGTACACTTCTCCAGAGTGGCTGTTGGCAATTTACATCCCGCCCATCAGTGTAGCAAGGCTCCCATTTCTCCATGGCCTGTCCTGTATTTCTGGTTTTGAGACTTTTTTCAGCATGGCCCTTTTGAGCGATGGGTAGCGAGTCTTCTTTGTAGCCCTGATTTGCCTTTCCAGGTTGCTTGGTTGGCCAAAAAGGGCGTATGCGTTTTTTCCTGAATATATTCAGGAAAAAACGCATACGCCCTTTTTGGCCAAGGGCATCATTGTCAACGTTTTGCCGCTTTTCATGTGCTTTAAAGGCGATTCGAATCTACCTCCTGAAATCTGTTTCCTGCAATTCTGCCTTGATTTCAAATCCTCTTCTTTGCCTTCCCTCAATATATTTGTGGACGAGAGTTATCACTTATAACTCTGCAGGTTTGTGAATTGCAGTGCCCTGAAGCTCCATTTTACAACTCGCTTTTTTGGGAGCTGGCCGCAAAAGCGCAGGATGGCTTCAGGCCCTGTTCTGGTTCCGGGGGGCAGGCTGAGCCTGTGGTTAATTCTTCTTCCTGATGGGAAAATAGAGTGACCTGTGCCTGTCCCTACACCAAGAGCTAGTCTCTCATTGGTTCCAAGTCTTCCCGTTCATCCTCAGGACAAATTGCAACCTGTACGGAACAGGAGGTTAAAGGTGCTGATGCTCCAAGTAGGGAGATTGCTAGGAAAGCGGCTGGAATGGCGACCCCGGGCACAAGGAGAAGAGAAATGAGGTGCGTTTTAGAAACCTTTCCCCATCACATGGTGTACCATCTTTTTGTTTTCTCATGCATGTTTTCGATGTAGGAATATGCCCTTGAACCTGGAGATTTGGGACCCATGCGATGGGTACCACGCTGTATTACTTTAAAGGGTCTGCGTTTGCTCACCCAACCTCACCAAACCTCTCAGCCCCAAGAGTGTCCACCCTTATGTCTCATCCAGCTGTGGGTCTAGATATGGTCAATCCAGGTTGCATCACAGCCCCTGAACGCATTGTGTAAGAATTTCTCTCTCTTTCACTGTCTGTGTTTCATGGGTTTTTCAAAGTAATTTATTTTTATAATGGGGTTTAGCTGCTTTTCACTGCTGTGTTTATGCCGCTTTACACCCACTTGACACACTAACAGAGAGATATCAATACATAGGTTTTAAGATTATTACTAGTCAGATATATTCTTGTGCGGTGAATAGGGCGTGTTGAGTCCAGTTCTCTGAGCAAGGAGTAGGTCTTCTCTATTACATATTGGTTTTATGGAACGGTATCTGAGCTAATTTGAAACCCTTGTTTTATGTATCACCCCACCTCACCTTTCCCGTTAAGCAGCCATAGTGTGTTTTCTGCATGTGTGACTCTGTTCTGTTTTGTAATTCAGTTCAAGTGTAACGGTTTTTACATTCCCTCTATAAGTGATACCTTATGAGAAGTGTCCTTTTCTGTGTGACTTATTTCACTTAGAATCGTCGTACCTAAATCCACTCATCATGCTGCTACTAGCCTTATGACATTGATTTCCTGGCTGAGTGATATTCCATTGTACATTAGGACCACAACTTCTTTATCCATTTTTCTCTTTCCTGGGATATTGAAGGTGGAATGAAGTGGAGGTCCTTGTCAACAGAGCAGCCCTAAACTTTGGGGTGCTTGTGTCTTGCTGATTTTTCATTTTCCCAATTTATACCCCCATGAGTGGAAGTGCCCTATGCTCTCTAAGCTGTGTTTTTTAGATGTTTCAGGACACACCGTACACTTCTCCAGAGTGGCTGTTGGCAATTTACATCCCGCCCATCAGTGTAGCAAGGCTCCCATTTCTCCATGGCCTGTCCTGTATTTCTGGTTTTGAGACTTTTTTCAGCATGGCCCTTTTGAGCGATGGGTAGCGAGTCTTCTTTGTAGCCCTGATTTGCCTTTCCAGGTTGCTTGGTTGGCCAAAAAGGGCGTATGCGTTTTTTTCCTAAATATATTCAGGAAAAAACGCAAACGCCCTTTCTGGCCAAGGGCATCATTGTCAACGTTTTGCCGCTTTTCATGTGCTTTAAAGGCGATTCGAATCTACCTCCTGAAATCTGTTTCCTGCAATTCTGCCTTGATTTCAAATCCTCTTCTTTGCCTTCCCTCAATATATTTGTGGACGAGAGTTATCACTTATAACTCTGCAGGTTTGTGAATTGCAGTGCCCTGAAGCTCCATTTTACAACTCGCTTTTTTGGGAGCTGGCCGCAAAAGCGCAGGATGGCTTCAGGCCCTGTTCTGGTTCCGGGGGGCAGGCTGAGCCTGTGGTTAATTCTTCTTCCTGATGGGAAAATAGAGTGACCTGTGCCTGTCCCTACACCAAGAGCTAGTCTCTCATTGGTTCCAAGTCTTCCCGTTCATCCTCAGGACAAATTGCAACCTGTACGGAACAGGAGGTTAAAGGTGCTGATGCTCCAAGTAGGGAGATTGCTAGGAAAGCGGCTGGAATGGCGACCCCGGGCACAAGGAGAAGAGAAATGAGGTGCGTTTTAGAAACCTTTCCCCATCACATGGTGTACCATCTTTTTGTTTTCTCATGCATGTTTTCGATGTAGGAATATGCCCTTGAACCTGGAGATTTGGGACCCATGCGATGGGTACCACGCTGTATTACTTTAAAGGGTCTGCGTTTGCTCACCCAACCTCACCAAACCTCTCAGCCCCAAGAGTGTCCACCCTTATGTCTCATCCAGCTGTGGGTCTAGATATGGTCAATCCAGGTTGCATCACAGCCCCTGAACGCATTGTGTAAGAATTTCTCTCTCTTTCACTGTCTTTGTTTCATGGGTTTTTCAAAGTAATTTATTTTTATAATGGGGTTTAGCTGCTTTTCACTGCTGTGTTTATGCCGCTTTACACCCACTTGACACACTAACAGAGAGATATCAATACATAGGTTTTAAGATTATTACTAGTCAGATATATTCTTGTGCGGTGAATAGGGCGTGTTGAGTCCAGTTCTCTGAGCAAGGAGTAGGTCTTCTCTATTACATATTGGTTTTATGGAACGGTATCTGAGCTAATTTGAAACCCTTGTTTTATGTATCACCCCACCTCACCTTTCCCGTTAAGCAGCCATAGTGTGTTTTCTGCATGTGTGACTCTGTTCTGTTTTGTAATTCAGTTCAAGTGTAACGGTTTTTACATTCCCTCTATAAGTGATACCTTATGAGAAGTGTCCTTTTCTGTGTGACTTATTTCACTTAGAATCGTCGTACCTAAATCCACTCATCATGCTGCTACTAGCCTTATGACATTGATTTCCTGGCTGAGTGATATTCCATTGTACATTAGGACCACAACTTCTTTATCCATTTTTCTCTTTCCTGGGATATTGAAGGTGGAATGAAGTGGAGGTCCTTGTCAACAGAGCAGCCCTAAACTTTGGGGTGCTTGTGTCTTGCTGATTTTTCATTTTCCCAATTTATACCCCCATGAGTGGAAGTGCCCTATGCTCTCTAAGCTGTGTTTTTTAGATGTTTCAGGACACACCGTACACTTCTCCAGAGTGGCTGTTGGCAATTTACATCCCGCCCATCAGTGTAGCAAGGCTCCCATTTCTCCATGGCCTGTCCTGTATTTCTGGTTTTGAGACTTTTTTCAGCATGGCCCTTTTGAGCGATGGGTAGCGAGTCTTCTTTGTAGCCCTGATTTGCCTTTCCAGGTTGCTTGGTTGGCCAAAAAGGGCGTATGCGTTTTTTTCCTAAATATATTCAGGAAAAAACGCATACGCCCTTTCTGGCCAAGGGCATCATTGTCAACGTTTTGCCGCTTTTCATGTGCTTTAAAGGCGATTCGAATCTACCTCCTGAAATCTGTTTCCTGCAATTCTGCCTTGATTTCAAATCCTCTTCTTTGCCTTCCCTCAATATATTTGTGGACGAGAGTTATCACTTATAACTCTGCAGGTTTGTGAATTGCAGTGCCCTGAAGCTCCATTTTACAACTCGCTTTTTTGGGAGCTGGCCGCAAAAGCGCAGGATGGCTTCAGGCCCTGTTCTGGTTCCGGGGGGCAGGCTGAGCCTGTGGTTAATTCTTCTTCCTGATGGGAAAATAGAGTGACCTGTGCCTGTCCCTACACCAAGAGCTAGTCTCTCATTGGTTCCAAGTCTTCCCGTTCATCCTCAGGACAAATTGCAACCTGTACGGAACAGGAGGTTAAAGGTGCTGATGCTCCAAGTAGGGAGATTGCTAGGAAAGCGGCTGGAATGGCGACCCCGGGCACAAGGAGAAGAGAAATGAGGTGCGTTTTAGAAACCTTTCCCCATCACATGGTGTACCATCTTTTTGTTTTCTCATGCATGTTTTCGATGTAGGAATATGCCCTTGAACCTGGAGATTTGGGACCCATGCGATGGGTACCACGCTGTATTACTTTAAAGGGTCTGCGTTTGCTCACCCAACCTCACCAAACCTCTCAGCCCCAAGAGTGTCCACCCTTATGTCTCATCCAGCTGTGGGTCTAGATATGGTCAATCCAGGTTGCATCACAGCCCCTGAACGCATTGTGTAAGAATTTCTCTCTCTTTCACTGTCTTTGTTTCATGGGTTTTTCAAAGTAATTTATTTTTATAATGGGGTTTAGCTGCTTTTCACTGCTGTGTTTATGCCGCTTTACACCCACTTGACACACTAACAGAGAGATATCAATACATAGGTTTTAAGATTATTACTAGTCAGATATATTCTTGTGCGGTGAATAGGGCGTGTTGAGTCCAGTTCTCTGAGCAAGGAGTAGGTCTTCTCTATTACATATTGGTTTTATGGAACGGTATCTGAGCTAATTTGAAACCCTTGTTTTATGTATCACCCCACCTCACCTTTCCCGTTAAGCAGCCATAGTGTGTTTTCTGCATGTGTGACTCTGTTCTGTTTTGTAATTCAGTTCAAGTGTAACGGTTTTTACATTCCCTCTATAAGTGATACCTTATGAGAAGTGTCCTTTTCTGTGTGACTTATTTCACTTAGAATCGTCGTACCTAAATCCACTCATCATGCTGCTACTAGCCTTATGACATTGATTTCCTGGCTGAGTGATATTCCATTGTACATTAGGACCACAACTTCTTTATCCATTTTTCTCTTTCCTGGGATATTGAAGGTGGAATGAAGTGGAGGTCCTTGTCAACAGAGCAGCCCTAAACTTTGGGGTGCTTGTGTCTTGCTGATTTTTCATTTTCCCAATTTATACCCCCATGAGTGGAAGTGCCCTATGCTCTCTAAGCTGTGTTTTTTAGATGTTTCAGGACACACCGTACACTTCTCCAGAGTGGCTGTTGGCAATTTACATCCCGCCCATCAGTGTAGCAAGGCTCCCATTTCTCCATGGCCTGTCCTGTATTTCTGGTTTTGAGACTTTTTTCAGCATGGCCCTTTTGAGCGATGGGTAGCGAGTCTTCTTTGTAGCCCTGATTTGCCTTTCCAGGTTGCTTGGTTGGCCAAAAAGGGCGTATGCGTTTTTTCCTGAATATATTCAGGAAAAAACGCATACGCCCTTTTTGGCCAAGGGCATCATTGTCAACGTTTTGCCGCTTTTCATGTGCTTTAAAGGCGATTCGAATCTACCTCCTGAAATCTGTTTCCTGCAATTCTGCCTTGATTTCAAATCCTCTTCTTTGCCTTCCCTCAATATATTTGTGGACGAGAGTTATCACTTATAACTCTGCAGGTTTGTGAATTGCAGTGCCCTGAAGCTCCATTTTACAACTCGCTTTTTTGGGAGCTGGCCGCAAAAGCGCAGGATGGCTTCAGGCCCTGTTCTGGTTCCGGGGGGCAGGCTGAGCCTGTGGTTAATTCTTCTTCCTGATGGGAAAATAGAGTGACCTGTGCCTGTCCCTACACCAAGAGCTAGTCTCTCATTGGTTCCAAGTCTTCCCGTTCATCCTCAGGACAAATTGCAACCTGTACGGAACAGGAGGTTAAAGGTGCTGATGCTCCAAGTAGGGAGATTGCTAGGAAAGCGGCTGGAATGGCGACCCCGGGCACAAGGAGAAGAGAAATGAGGTGCGTTTTAGAAACCTTTCCCCATCACATGGTGTACCATCTTTTTGTTTTCTCATGCATGTTTTCGATGTAGGAATATGCCCTTGAACCTGGAGATTTGGGACCCATGCGATGGGTACCACGCTGTATTACTTTAAAGGGTCTGCGTTTGCTCACCCAACCTCACCAAACCTCTCAGCCCCAAGAGTGTCCACCCTTATGTCTCATCCAGCTGTGGGTCTAGATATGGTCAATCCAGGTTGCATCACAGCCCCTGAACGCATTGTGTAAGAATTTCTCTCTCTTTCACTGTCTTTGTTTCATGGGTTTTTCAAAGTAATTTATTTTTATAATGGGGTTTAGCTGCTTTTCACTGCTGTGTTTATGCCACTTTACACCCACTTGACACACTAACAGAGAGATATCAATACATAGGTTTTAAGATTATTACTAGTCAGATATATTCTTGTGCGGTGAATAGGGCGTGTTGAGTCCAGTTCTCTGAGCAAGGAGTAGGTCTTGTCTATTACATATTGGTTTTATGGAACGGTATCTGAGCTAATTTGAAACCCTTGTTTTATGTATCACCCCACCTCACCTTTCCCGTTAAGCAGCCATAGTGTGTTTTCTGCATGTGTGACTCTGTTCTGTTTTGTAATTCAGTTCAAGTGTAACGGTTTTTACATTCCCTCTATAAGTGATACCTTATGAGAAGTGTCCTTTTCTGTGTGACTTATTTCACTTAGAATCGTCGTACCTAAATCCACTCATCATGCTGCTACTAGCCTTATGACATTGATTTCCTGGCTGAGTGATATTCCATTGTACATTAGGACCACAACTTCTTTATCCATTTTTCTCTTTCCTGGGATATTGAAGGTGGAATGAAGTGGAGGTCCTTGTCAACAGAGCAGCCCTAAACTTTGGGGTGCTTGTGTCTTGCTGATTTTTCATTTTCCCAATTTATACCCCCATGAGTGGAAGTGCCCTATGCTCTCTAAGCTGTGTTTTTTAGATGTTTCAGGACACACCGTACACTTCTCCAGAGTGGCTGTTGGCAATTTACATCCCGCCCATCAGTGTAGCAAGGCTCCCATTTCTCCATGGCCTGTCCTGTATTTCTGGTTTTGAGACTTTTTTCAGCATGGCCCTTTTGAGCGATGGGTAGCGAGTCTTCTTTGTAGCCCTGATTTGCCTTTCCAGGTTGCTTGGTTGGCCAAAAAGGGCGTATGCGTTTTTTCCTGAATATATTCAGGAAAAAACGCATACGCCCTTTTTGGCCAAGGGCATCATTGTCAACGTTTTGCCGCTTTTCATGTGCTTTAAAGGCGATTCGAATCTACCTCCTGAAATCTGTTTCCTGCAATTCTGCCTTGATTTCAAATCCTCTTCTTTGCCTTCCCTCAATATATTTGTGGACGAGAGTTATCACTTATAACTCTGCAGGTTTGTGAATTGCAGTGCCCTGAAGCTCCATTTTACAACTCGCTTTTTTGGGAGCTGGCCGCAAAAGCGCAGGATGGCTTCAGGCCCTGTTCTGGTTCCGGGGGGCAGGCTGAGCCTGTGGTTAATTCTTCTTCCTGATGGGAAAATAGAGTGACCTGTGCCTGTCCCTACACCAAGAGCTAGTCTCTCATTGGTTCCAAGTCTTCCCGTTCATCCTCAGGACAAATTGCAACCTGTACGGAACAGGAGGTTAAAGGTGCTGATGCTCCAAGTAGGGAGATTGCTAGGAAAGCGGCTGGAATGGCGACCCCGGGCACAAGGAGAAGAGAAATGAGGTGCGTTTTAGAAACCTTTCCCCATCACATGGTGTACCATCTTTTTGTTTTCTCATGCATGTTTTCGATGTAGGAATATGCCCTTGAACCTGGAGATTTGGGACCCATGCGATGGGTACCACGCTGTATTACTTTAAAGGGTCTGCGTTTGCTCACCCAACCTCACCAAACCTCTCAGCCCCAAGAGTGTCCACCCTTATGTCTCATCCAGCTGTGGGTCTAGATATGGTCAATCCAGGTTGCATCACAGCCCCTGAACGCATTGTGTAAGAATTTCTCTCTCTTTCACTGTCTTTGTTTCATGGGTTTTTCAAAGTAATTTATTTTTATAATGGGGTTTAGCTGCTTTTCACTGCTGTGTTTATGCCGCTTTACACCCACTTGACACACTAACAGAGAGATATCAATACATAGGTTTTAAGATTATTACTAGTCAGATATATTCTTGTGCGGTGAATAGGGCGTGTTGAGTCCAGTTCTCTGAGCAAGGAGTAGGTCTTCTCTATTACATATTGGTTTTATGGAACGGTATCTGAGCTAATTTGAAACCCTTGTTTTATGTATCACCCCACCTCACCTTTCCCGTTAAGCAGCCATAGTGTGTTTTCTGCATGTGTGACTCTGTTCTGTTTTGTAATTCAGTTCAAGTGTAACGGTTTTTACATTCCCTCTATAAGTGATACCTTATGAGAAGTGTCCTTTTCTGTGTGACTTATTTCACTTAGAATCGTCGTACCTAAATCCACTCATCATGCTGCTACTAGCCTTATGACATTGATTTCCTGGCTGAGTGATATTCCATTGTACATTAGGACCACAACTTCTTTATCCATTTTTCTCTTTCCTGGGATATTGAAGGTGGAATGAAGTGGAGGTCCTTGTCAACAGAGCAGCCCTAAACTTTGGGGTGCTTGTGTCTTGCTGATTTTTCATTTTCCCAATTTATACCCCCATGAGTGGAAGTGCCCTATGCTCTCTAAGCTGTGTTTTTAGATGTTTCAGGACACACCGTACACTTCTCCAGAGTGGCTGTTGGCAATTTACATCCCGCCCATCAGTGTAGCAAGGCTCCCATTTCTCCATGGCCTGTCCTGTATTTCTGGTTTTGAGACTTTTTTCAGCATGGCCCTTTTGAGCGATGGGTAGCGAGTCTTCTTTGTAGCCCTGATTTGCCTTTCCAGGTTGCTTGGTTGGCCAAAAAGGGCGTATGCGTTTTTTTCCTAAATATATTCAGGAAAAAACGCAAACGCCCTTTCTGGCCAAGGGCATCATTGTCAACGTTTTGCCGCTTTTCATGTGCTTTAAAGGCGATTCGAATCTACCTCCTGAAATCTGTTTCCTGCAATTCTGCCTTGATTTCAAATCCTCTTCTTTGCCTTCCCTCAATATATTTGTGGACGAGAGTTATCACTTATAACTCTGCAGGTTTGTGAATTGCAGTGCCCTGAAGCTCCATTTTACAACTCGCTTTTTTGGGAGCTGGCCGCAAAAGCGCAGGATGGCTTCAGGCCCTGTTCTGGTTCCGGGGGGCAGGCTGAGCCTGTGGTTAATTCTTCTTCCTGATGGGAAAATAGAGTGACCTGTGCCTGTCCCTACACCAAGAGCTAGTCTCTCATTGGTTCCAAGTCTTCCCGTTCATCCTCAGGACAAATTGCAACCTGTACGGAACAGGAGGTTAAAGGTGCTGATGCTCCAAGTAGGGAGATTGCTAGGAAAGCGGCTGGAATGGCGACCCCGGGCACAAGGAGAAGAGAAATGAGGTGCGTTTTAGAAACCTTTCCCCATCACATGGTGTACCATCTTTTTGTTTTCTCATGCATGTTTTCGATGTAGGAATATGCCCTTGAACCTGGAGATTTGGGACCCATGCGATGGGTACCACGCTGTATTACTTTAAAGGGTCTGCGTTTGCTCACCCAACCTCACCAAACCTCTCAGCCCCAAGAGTGTCCACCCTTATGTCTCATCCAGCTGTGGGTCTAGATATGGTCAATCCAGGTTGCATCACAGCCCCTGAACGCATTGTGTAAGAATTTCTCTCTCTTTCACTGTCTTTGTTTCATGGGTTTTTCAAAGTAATTTATTTTTATAATGGGGTTTAGCTGCTTTTCACTGCTGTGTTTATGCCGCTTTACACCCACTTGACACACTAACAGAGAGATATCAATACATAGGTTTTAAGATTATTACTAGTCAGATATATTCTTGTGCGGTGAATAGGGCGTGTTGAGTCCAGTTCTCTGAGCAAGGAGTAGGTCTTCTCTATTACATATTGGTTTTATGGAACGGTATCTGAGCTAATTTGAAACCCTTGTTTTATGTATCACCCCACCTCACCTTTCCCGTTAAGCAGCCATAGTGTGTTTTCTGCATGTGTGACTCTGTTCTGTTTTGTAATTCAGTTCAAGTGTAACGGTTTTTACATTCCCTCTATAAGTGATACCTTATGAGAAGTGTCCTTTTCTGTGTGACTTATTTCACTTAGAATCGTCGTACCTAAATCCACTCATCATGCTGCTACTAGCCTTATGACATTGATTTCCTGGCTGAGTGATATTCCATTGTACATTAGGACCACAACTTCTTTATCCATTTTTCTCTTTCCTGGGATATTGAAGGTGGAATGAAGTGGAGGTCCTTGTCAACAGAGCAGCCCTAAACTTTGGGGTGCTTGTGTCTTGCTGATTTTTCATTTTCCCAATTTATACCCCCATGAGTGGAAGTGCCCTATGCTCTCTAAGCTGTGTTTTTTAGATGTTTCAGGACACACCGTACACTTCTCCAGAGTGGCTGTTGGCAATTTACATCCCGCCCATCAGTGTAGCAAGGCTCCCATTTCTCCATGGCCTGTCCTGTATTTCTGGTTTTGAGACTTTTTTCAGCATGGCCCTTTTGAGCGATGGGTAGCGAGTCTTCTTTGTAGCCCTGATTTGCCTTTCCAGGTTGCTTGGTTGGCCAAAAAGGGCGTATGCGTTTTTTTCCTAAATATATTCAGGAAAAAACGCATACGCCCTTTCTGGCCAAGGGCATCATTGTCAACGTTTTGCCGCTTTTCATGTGCTTTAAAGGCGATTCGAATCTACCTCCTGAAATCTGTTTCCTGCAATTCTGCCTTGATTTCAAATCCTCTTCTTTGCCTTCCCTCAATATATTTGTGGACGAGAGTTATCACTTATAACTCTGCAGGTTTGTGAATTGCAGTGCCCTGAAGCTCCATTTTACAACTCGCTTTTTTGGGAGCTGGCCGCAAAAGCGCAGGATGGCTTCAGGCCCTGTTCTGGTTCCGGGGGGCAGGCTGAGCCTGTGGTTAATTCTTCTTCCTGATGGGAAAATAGAGTGACCTGTGCCTGTCCCTACACCAAGAGCTAGTCTCTCATTGGTTCCAAGTCTTCCCGTTCATCCTCAGGACAAATTGCAACCTGTACGGAACAGGAGGTTAAAGGTGCTGATGCTCCAAGTAGGGAGATTGCTAGGAAAGCGGCTGGAATGGCGACCCCGGGCACAAGGAGAAGAGAAATGAGGTGCGTTTTAGAAACCTTTCCCCATCACATGGTGTACCATCTTTTTGTTTTCTCATGCATGTTTTCGATGTAGGAATATGCCCTTGAACCTGGAGATTTGGGACCCATGCGATGGGTACCACGCTGTATTACTTTAAAGGGTCTGCGTTTGCTCACCCAACCTCACCAAACCTCTCAGCCCCAAGAGTGTCCACCCTTATGTCTCATCCAGCTGTGGGTCTAGATATGGTCAATCCAGGTTGCATCACAGCCCCTGAACGCATTGTGTAAGAATTTCTCTCTCTTTCACTGTCTTTGTTTCATGGGTTTTTCAAAGTAATTTATTTTTATAATGGGGTTTAGCTGCTTTTCACTGCTGTGTTTATGCCGCTTTACACCCACTTGACACACTAACAGAGAGATATCAATACATAGGTTTTAAGATTATTACTAGTCAGATATATTCTTGTGCGGTGAATAGGGCGTGTTGAGTCCAGTTCTCTGAGCAAGGAGTAGGTCTTCTCTATTACATATTGGTTTTATGGAACGGTATCTGAGCTAATTTGAAACCCTTGTTTTATGTATCACCCCACCTCACCTTTCCCGTTAAGCAGCCATAGTGTGTTTTCTGCATGTGTGACTCTGTTCTGTTTTGTAATTCAGTTCAAGTGTAACGGTTTTTACATTCCCTCTATAAGTGATACCTTATGAGAAGTGTCCTTTTCTGTGTGACTTATTTCACTTAGAATCGTCGTACCTAAATCCACTCATCATGCTGCTACTAGCCTTATGACATTGATTTCCTGGCTGAGTGATATTCCATTGTACATTAGGACCACAACTTCTTTATCCATTTTTCTCTTTCCTGGGATATTGAAGGTGGAATGAAGTGGAGGTCCTTGTCAACAGAGCAGCCCTAAACTTTGGGGTGCTTGTGTCTTGCTGATTTTTCATTTTCCCAATTTATACCCCCATGAGTGGAAGTGCCCTATGCTCTCTAAGCTGTGTTTTTTAGATGTTTCAGGACACACCGTACACTTCTCCAGAGTGGCTGTTGGCAATTTACATCCCGCCCATCAGTGTAGCAAGGCTCCCATTTCTCCATGGCCTGTCCTGTATTTCTGGTTTTGAGACTTTTTTCAGCATGGCCCTTTTGAGCGATGGGTAGCGAGTCTTCTTTGTAGCCCTGATTTGCCTTTCCAGGTTGCTTGGTTGGCCAAAAAGGGCGTATGCGTTTTTTCCTGAATATATTCAGGAAAAAACGCATACGCCCTTTTTGGCCAAGGGCATCATTGTCAACGTTTTGCCGCTTTTCATGTGCTTTAAAGGCGATTCGAATCTACCTCCTGAAATCTGTTTCCTGCAATTCTGCCTTGATTTCAAATCCTCTTCTTTGCCTTCCCTCAATATATTTGTGGACGAGAGTTATCACTTATAACTCTGCAGGTTTGTGAATTGCAGTGCCCTGAAGCTCCATTTTACAACTCGCTTTTTTGGGAGCTGGCCGCAAAAGCGCAGGATGGCTTCAGGCCCTGTTCTGGTTCCGGGGGGCAGGCTGAGCCTGTGGTTAATTCTTCTTCCTGATGGGAAAATAGAGTGACCTGTGCCTGTCCCTACACCAAGAGCTAGTCTCTCATTGGTTCCAAGTCTTCCCGTTCATCCTCAGGACAAATTGCAACCTGTACGGAACAGGAGGTTAAAGGTGCTGATGCTCCAAGTAGGGAGATTGCTAGGAAAGCGGCTGGAATGGCGACCCCGGGCACAAGGAGAAGAGAAATGAGGTGCGTTTTAGAAACCTTTCCCCATCACATGGTGTACCATCTTTTTGTTTTCTCATGCATGTTTTCGATGTAGGAATATGCCCTTGAACCTGGAGATTTGGGACCCATGCGATGGGTACCACGCTGTATTACTTTAAAGGGTCTGCGTTTGCTCACCCAACCTCACCAAACCTCTCAGCCCCAAGAGTGTCCACCCTTATGTCTCATCCAGCTGTGGGTCTAGATATGGTCAATCCAGGTTGCATCACAGCCCCTGAACGCATTGTGTAAGAATTTCTCTCTCTTTCACTGTCTTTGTTTCATGGGTTTTTCAAAGTAATTTATTTTTATAATGGGGTTTAGCTGCTTTTCACTGCTGTGTTTATGCCGCTTTACACCCACTTGACACACTAACAGAGAGATATCAATACATAGGTTTTAAGATTATTACTAGTCAGATATATTCTTGTGCGGTGAATAGGGCGTGTTGAGTCCAGTTCTCTGAGCAAGGAGTAGGTCTTGTCTATTACATATTGGTTTTATGGAACGGTATCTGAGCTAATTTGAAACCCTTGTTTTATGTATCACCCCACCTCACCTTTCCCGTTAAGCAGCCATAGTGTGTTTTCTGCATGTGTGACTCTGTTCTGTTTTGTAATTCAGTTCAAGTGTAACGGTTTTTACATTCCCTCTATAAGTGATACCTTATGAGAAGTGTCCTTTTCTGTGTGACTTATTTCACTTAGAATCGTCGTACCTAAATCCACTCATCATGCTGCTACTAGCCTTATGACATTGATTTCCTGGCTGAGTGATATTCCATTGTACATTAGGACCACAACTTCTTTATCCATTTTTCTCTTTCCTGGGATATTGAAGGTGGAATGAAGTGGAGGTCCTTGTCAACAGAGCAGCCCTAAACTTTGGGGTGCTTGTGTCTTGCTGATTTTTCATTTTCCCAATTTATACCCCCATGAGTGGAAGTGCCCTATGCTCTCTAAGCTGTGTTTTTTAGATGTTTCAGGACACACCGTACACTTCTCCAGAGTGGCTGTTGGCAATTTACATCCCGCCCATCAGTGTAGCAAGGCTCCCATTTCTCCATGGCCTGTCCTGTATTTCTGGTTTTGAGACTTTTTTCAGCATGGCCCTTTTGAGTGATGGGTAGCGAGTCTTCTTTGTAGCCCTGATTTGCCTTTCCAGGTTGCTTGGTTGGCCAAAAAGGGCGTATGCGTTTTTTCCTGAATATATTCAGGAAAAAACGCATACGCCCTTTTTGGCCAAGGGCATCATTGTCAACGTTTTGCCGCTTTTCATGTGCTTTAAAGGCGATTCGAATCTACCTCCTGAAATCTGTTTCCTGCAATTCTGCCTTGATTTCAAATCCTCTTCTTTGCCTTCCCTCAATATATTTGTGGACGAGAGTTATCACTTATAACTCTGCAGGTTTGTGAATTGCAGTGCCCTGAAGCTCCATTTTACAACTCGCTTTTTTGGGAGCTGGCCGCAAAAGCGCAGGATGGCTTCAGGCCCTGTTCTGGTTCCGGGGGGCAGGCTGAGCCTGTGGTTAATTCTTCTTCCTGATGGGAAAATAGAGTGACCTGTGCCTGTCCCTACACCAAGAGCTAGTCTCTCATTGGTTCCAAGTCTTCCCGTTCATCCTCAGGACAAATTGCAACCTGTACGGAACAGGAGGTTAAAGGTGCTGATGCTCCAAGTAGGGAGATTGCTAGGAAAGCGGCTGGAATGGCGACCCCGGGCACAAGGAGAAGAGAAATGAGGTGCGTTTTAGAAACCTTTCCCCATCACATGGTGTACCATCTTTTTGTTTTCTCATGCATGTTTTCGATGTAGGAATATGCCCTTGAACCTGGAGATTTGGGACCCATGCGATGGGTACCACGCTGTATTACTTTAAAGGGTCTGCGTTTGCTCACCCAACCTCACCAAACCTCTCAGCCCCAAGAGTGTCCACCCTTATGTCTCATCCAGCTGTGGGTCTAGATATGGTCAATCCAGGTTGCATCACAGCCCCTGAACGCATTGTGTAAGAATTTCTCTCTCTTTCACTGTCTTTGTTTCATGGGTTTTTCAAAGTAATTTATTTTTATAATGGGGTTTAGCTGCTTTTCACTGCTGTGTTTATGCCGCTTTACACCCACTTGACACACTAACAGAGAGATATCAATACATAGGTTTTAAGATTATTACTAGTCAGATATATTCTTGTGCGGTGAATAGGGCGTGTTGAGTCCAGTTCTCTGAGCAAGGAGTAGGTCTTCTCTATTACATATTGGTTTTATGGAACGGTATCTGAGCTAATTTGAAACCCTTGTTTTATGTATCACCCCACCTCACCTTTCCCGTTAAGCAGCCATAGTGTGTTTTCTGCATGTGTGACTCTGTTCTGTTTTGTAATTCAGTTCAAGTGTAACGGTTTTTACATTCCCTCTATAAGTGATACCTTATGAGAAGTGTCCTTTTCTGTGTGACTTATTTCACTTAGAATCGTCGTACCTAAATCCACTCATCATGCTGCTACTAGCCTTATGACATTGATTTCCTGGCTGAGTGATATTCCATTGTACATTAGGACCACAACTTCTTTATCCATTTTTCTCTTTCCTGGGATATTGAAGGTGGAATGAAGTGGAGGTCCTTGTCAACAGAGCAGCCCTAAACTTTGGGGTGCTTGTGTCTTGCTGATTTTTCATTTTCCCAATTTATACCCCCATGAGTGGAAGTGCCCTATGCTCTCTAAGCTGTGTTTTTTAGATGTTTCAGGACACACCGTACACTTCTCCAGAGTGGCTGTTGGCAATTTACATCCCGCCCATCAGTGTAGCAAGGCTCCCATTTCTCCATGGCCTGTCCTGTATTTCTGGTTTTGAGACTTTTTTCAGCATGGCCCTTTTGAGCGATGGGTAGCGAGTCTTCTTTGTAGCCCTGATTTGCCTTTCCAGGTTGCTTGGTTGGCCAAAAAGGGCGTATGCGTTTTTTCCTGAATATATTCAGGAAAAAACGCATACGCCCTTTTTGGCCAAGGGCATCATTGTCAACGTTTTGCCGCTTTTCATGTGCTTTAAAGGCGATTCGAATCTACCTCCTGAAATCTGTTTCCTGCAATTCTGCCTTGATTTCAAATCCTCTTCTTTGCCTTCCCTCAATATATTTGTGGACGAGAGTTATCACTTATAACTCTGCAGGTTTGTGAATTGCAGTGCCCTGAAGCTCCATTTTACAACTCGCTTTTTTGGGAGCTGGCCGCAAAAGCGCAGGATGGCTTCAGGCCCTGTTCTGGTTCCGGGGGGCAGGCTGAGCCTGTGGTTAATTCTTCTTCCTGATGGGAAAATAGAGTGACCTGTGCCTGTCCCTACACCAAGAGCTAGTCTCTCATTGGTTCCAAGTCTTCCCGTTCATCCTCAGGACAAATTGCAACCTGTACGGAACAGGAGGTTAAAGGTGCTGATGCTCCAAGTAGGGAGATTGCTAGGAAAGCAGCTGGAATGGCGACCCCGGGCACAAGGAGAAGAGAAATGAGGTGCGTTTTAGAAACCTTTCCCCATCACATGGTGTACCATCTTTTTGTTTTCTCATGCATGTTTTCGATGTAGGAATATGCCCTTGAACCTGGAGATTTGGGACCCATGCGATGGGTACCACGCTGTATTACTTTAAAGGGTCTGCGTTTGCTCACCCAACCTCACCAAACCTCTCAGCCCCAAGAGTGTCCACCCTTATGTCTCATCCAGCTGTGGGTCTAGATATGGTCAATCCAGGTTGCATCACAGCCCCTGAACGCATTGTGTAAGAATTTCTCTCTCTTTCACTGTCTTTGTTTCATGGGTTTTTCAAAGTAATTTATTTTTATAATGGGGTTTAGCTGCTTTTCACTGCTGTGTTTATGCCGCTTTACACCCACTTGACACACTAACAGAGAGATATCAATACATAGGTTTTAAGATTATTACTAGTCAGATATATTCTTGTGCGGTGAATAGGGCGTGTTGAGTCCAGTTCTCTGAGCAAGGAGTAGGTCTTCTCTATTACATATTGGTTTTATGGAACGGTATCTGAGCTAATTTGAAACCCTTGTTTTATGTATCACCCCACCTCACCTTTCCCGTTAAGCAGCCATAGTGTGTTTTCTGCATGTGTGACTCTGTTCTGTTTTGTAATTCAGTTCAAGTGTAACGGTTTTTACATTCCCTCTATAAGTGATACCTTATGAGAAGTGTCCTTTTCTGTGTGACTTATTTCACTTAGAATCGTCGTACCTAAATCCACTCATCATGCTGCTACTAGCCTTATGACATTGATTTCCTGGCTGAGTGATATTCCATTGTACATTAGGACCACAACTTCTTTATCCATTTTTCTCTTTCCTGGGATATTGAAGGTGGAATGAAGTGGAGGTCCTTGTCAACAGAGCAGCCCTAAACTTTGGGGTGCTTGTGTCTTGCTGATTTTTCATTTTCCCAATTTATACCCCCATGAGTGGAAGTGCCCTATGCTCTCTAAGCTGTGTTTTTTAGATGTTTCAGGACACACCGTACACTTCTCCAGAGTGGCTGTTGGCAATTTACATCCCGCCCATCAGTGTAGCAAGGCTCCCATTTCTCCATGGCCTGTCCTGTATTTCTGGTTTTGAGACTTTTTTCAGCATGGCCCTTTTGAGCGATGGGTAGCGAGTCTTCTTTGTAGCCCTGATTTGCCTTTCCAGGTTGCTTGGTTGGCCAAAAAGGGCGTATGCGTTTTTTCCTGAATATATTCAGGAAAAAACGCATACGCCCTTTTTGGCCAAGGGCATCATTGTCAACGTTTTGCCGCTTTTCATGTGCTTTAAAGGCGATTCGAATCTACCTCCTGAAATCTGTTTCCTGCAATTCTGCCTTGATTTCAAATCCTCTTCTTTGCCTTCCCTCAATATATTTGTGGACGAGAGTTATCACTTATAACTCTGCAGGTTTGTGAATTGCAGTGCCCTGAAGCTCCATTTTACAACTCGCTTTTTTGGGAGCTGGCCGCAAAAGCGCAGGATGGCTTCAGGCCCTGTTCTGGTTCCGGGGGGCAGGCTGAGCCTGTGGTTAATTCTTCTTCCTGATGGGAAAATAGAGTGACCTGTGCCTGTCCCTACACCAAGAGCTAGTCTCTCATTGGTTCCAAGTCTTCCCGTTCATCCTCAGGACAAATTGCAACCTGTACGGAACAGGAGGTTAAAGGTGCTGATGCTCCAAGTAGGGAGATTGCTAGGAAAGCGGCTGGAATGGCGACCCCGGGCACAAGGAGAAGAGAAATGAGGTGCGTTTTAGAAACCTTTCCCCATCACATGGTGTACCATCTTTTTGTTTTCTCATGCATGTTTTCGATGTAGGAATATGCCCTTGAACCTGGAGATTTGGGACCCATGCGATGGGTACCACGCTGTATTACTTTAAAGGGTCTGCGTTTGCTCACCCAACCTCACCAAACCTCTCAGCCCCAAGAGTGTCCACCCTTATGTCTCATCCAGCTGTGGGTCTAGATATGGTCAATCCAGGTTGCATCACAGCCCCTGAACGCATTGTGTAAGAATTTCTCTCTCTTTCACTGTCTTTGTTTCATGGGTTTTTCAAAGTAATTTATTTTTATAATGGGGTTTAGCTGCTTTTCACTGCTGTGTTTATGCCGCTTTACACCCACTTGACACACTAACAGAGAGATATCAATACATAGGTTTTAAGATTATTACTAGTCAGATATATTCTTGTGCGGTGAATAGGGCGTGTTGAGTCCAGTTCTCTGAGCAAGGAGTAGGTCTTGTCTATTACATATTGGTTTTATGGAACGGTATCTGAGCTAATTTGAAACCCTTGTTTTATGTATCACCCCACCTCACCTTTCCCGTTAAGCAGCCATAGTGTGTTTTCTGCATGTGTGACTCTGTTCTGTTTTGTAATTCAGTTCAAGTGTAACGGTTTTTACATTCCCTCTATAAGTGATACCTTATGAGAAGTGTCCTTTTCTGTGTGACTTATTTCACTTAGAATCGTCGTACCTAAATCCACTCATCATGCTGCTACTAGCCTTATGACATTGATTTCCTGGCTGAGTGATATTCCATTGTACATTAGGACCACAACTTCTTTATCCATTTTTCTCTTTCCTGGGATATTGAAGGTGGAATGAAGTGGAGGTCCTTGTCAACAGAGCAGCCCTAAACTTTGGGGTGCTTGTGTCTTGCTGATTTTTCATTTTCCCAATTTATACCCCCATGAGTGGAAGTGCCCTATGCTCTCTAAGCTGTGTTTTTTAGATGTTTCAGGACACACCGTACACTTCTCCAGAGTGGCTGTTGGCAATTTACATCCCGCCCATCAGTGTAGCAAGGCTCCCATTTCTCCATGGCCTGTCCTGTATTTCTGGTTTTGAGACTTTTTTCAGCATGGCCCTTTTGAGCGATGGGTAGCGAGTCTTCTTTGTAGCCCTGATTTGCCTTTCCAGGTTGCTTGGTTGGCCAAAAAGGGCGTATGCGTTTTTTCCTGAATATATTCAGGAAAAAACGCATACGCCCTTTTTGGCCAAGGGCATCATTGTCAACGTTTTGCCGCTTTTCATGTGCTTTAAAGGCGATTCGAATCTACCTCCTGAAATCTGTTTCCTGCAATTCTGCCTTGATTTCAAATCCTCTTCTTTGCCTTCCCTCAATATATTTGTGGACGAGAGTTATCACTTATAACTCTGCAGGTTTGTGAATTGCAGTGCCCTGAAGCTCCATTTTACAACTCGCTTTTATGGGAGCTGGCCGCAAAAGCGCAGGATGGCTTCAGGCCCTGTTCTGGTTCCGGGGGGCAGGCTGAGCCTGTGGTTAATTCTTCTTCCTGATGGGAAAATAGAGTGACCTGTGCCTGTCCCTACACCAAGAGCTAGTCTCTCATTGGTTCCAAGTCTTCCCGTTCATCCTCAGGACAAATTGCAACCTGTACGGAACAGGAGGTTAAAGGTGCTGATGCTCCAAGTAGGGAGATTGCTAGGAAAGCGGCTGGAATGGCGACCCCGGGCACAAGGAGAAGAGAAATGAGGTGCGTTTTAGAAACCTTTCCCCATCACATGGTGTACCATCTTTTTGTTTTCTCATGCATGTTTTCGATGTAGGAATATGCCCTTGAACCTGGAGATTTGGGACCCATGCGATGGGTACCACGCTGTATTACTTTAAAGGGTCTGCGTTTGCTCACCCAACCTCACCAAACCTCTCAGCCCCAAGAGTGTCCACCCTTATGTCTCATCCAGCTGTGGGTCTAGATATGGTCAATCCAGGTTGCATCACAGCCCCTGAACGCATTGTGTAAGAATTTCTCTCTCTTTCACTGTCTTTGTTTCATGGGTTTTTCAAAGTAATTTATTTTTATAATGGGGTTTAGCTGCTTTTCACTGCTGTGTTTATGCCGCTTTACACCCACTTGACACACTAACAGAGAGATATCAATACATAGGTTTTAAGATTATTACTAGTCAGATATATTCTTGTGCGGTGAATAGGGCGTGTTGAGTCCAGTTCTCTGAGCAAGGAGTAGGTCTTGTCTATTACATATTGGTTTTATGGAACGGTATCTGAGCTAATTTGAAACCCTTGTTTTATGTATCACCCCACCTCACCTTTCCCGTTAAGCAGCCATAGTGTGTTTTCTGCATGTGTGACTCTGTTCTGTTTTGTAATTCAGTTCAAGTGTAACGGTTTTTACATTCCCTCTATAAGTGATACCTTATGAGAAGTGTCCTTTTCTGTGTGACTTATTTCACTTAGAATCGTCGTACCTAAATCCACTCATCATGCTGCTACTAGCCTTATGACATTGATTTCCTGGCTGAGTGATATTCCATTGTACATTAGGACCACAACTTCTTTATCCATTTTTCTCTTTCCTGGGATATTGAAGGTGGAATGAAGTGGAGGTCCTTGTCAACAGAGCAGCCCTAAACTTTGGGGTGCTTGTGTCTTGCTGATTTTTCATTTTCCCAATTTATACCCCCATGAGTGGAAGTGCCCTATGCTCTCTAAGCTGTGTTTTTTAGATGTTTCAGGACACACCGTACACTTCTCCAGAGTGGCTGTTGGCAATTTACATCCCGCCCATCAGTGTAGCAAGGCTCCCATTTCTCCATGGCCTGTCCTGTATTTCTGGTTTTGAGACTTTTTTCAGCATGGCCCTTTTGAGCGATGGGTAGCGAGTCTTCTTTGTAGCCCTGATTTGCCTTTCCAGGTTGCTTGGTTGGCCAAAAAGGGCGTATGCGTTTTTTCCTGAATATATTCAGGAAAAAACGCATACGCCCTTTTTGGCCAAGGGCATCATTGTCAACGTTTTGCCGCTTTTCATGTGCTTTAAAGGCGATTCGAATCTACCTCCTGAAATCTGTTTCCTGCAATTCTGCCTTGATTTCAAATCCTCTTCTTTGCCTTCCCTCAATATATTTGTGGACGAGAGTTATCACTTATAACTCTGCAGGTTTGTGAATTGCAGTGCCCTGAAGCTCCATTTTACAACTCGCTTTTTTGGGAGCTGGCCGCAAAAGCGCAGGATGGCTTCAGGCCCTGTTCTGGTTCCGGGGGGCAGGCTGAGCCTGTGGTTAATTCTTCTTCCTGATGGGAAAATAGAGTGACCTGTGCCTGTCCCTACACCAAGAGCTAGTCTCTCATTGGTTCCAAGTCTTCCCGTTCATCCTCAGGACAAATTGCAACCTGTACGGAACAGGAGGTTAAAGGTGCTGATGCTCCAAGTAGGGAGATTGCTAGGAAAGCGGCTGGAATGGCGACCCCGGGCACAAGGAGAAGAGAAATGAGGTGCGTTTTAGAAACCTTTCCCCATCACATGGTGTACCATCTTTTTGTTTTCTCATGCATGTTTTCGATGTAGGAATATGCCCTTGAACCTGGAGATTTGGGACCCATGCGATGGGTACCACGCTGTATTACTTTAAAGGGTCTGCGTTTGCTCACCCAACCTCACCAAACCTCTCAGCCCCAAGAGTGTCCACCCTTATGTCTCATCCAGCTGTGGGTCTAGATATGGTCAATCCAGGTTGCATCACAGCCCCTGAACGCATTGTGTAAGAATTTCTCTCTCTTTCACTGTCTTTGTTTCATGGGTTTTTCAAAGTAATTTATTTTTATAATGGGGTTTAGCTGCTTTTCACTGCTGTGTTTATGCCGCTTTACACCCACTTGACACACTAACAGAGAGATATCAATACATAGGTTTTAAGATTATTACTAGTCAGATATATTCTTGTGCGGTGAATAGGGCGTGTTGAGTCCAGTTCTCTGAGCAAGGAGTAGGTCTTCTCTATTACATATTGGTTTTATGGAACGGTATCTGAGCTAATTTGAAACCCTTGTTTTATGTATCACCCCACCTCACCTTTCCCGTTAAGCAGCCATAGTGTGTTTTCTGCATGTGTGACTCTGTTCTGTTTTGTAATTCAGTTCAAGTGTAACGGTTTTTACATTCCCTCTATAAGTGATACCTTATGAGAAGTGTCCTTTTCTGTGTGACTTATTTCACTTAGAATCGTCGTACCTAAATCCACTCATCATGCTGCTACTAGCCTTATGACATTGATTTCCTGGCTGAGTGATATTCCATTGTACAATAGGACCACAACTTCTTTATCCATTTTTCTCTTTCCTGGGATATTGAAGGTGGAATGAAGTGGAGGTCCTTGTCAACAGAGCAGCCCTAAACTTTGGGGTGCTTGTGTCTTGCTGATTTTTCATTTTCCCAATTTATACCCCCATGAGTGGAAGTGCCCTATGCTCTCTAAGCTGTGTTTTTTAGATGTTTCAGGACACACCGTACACTTCTCCAGAGTGGCTGTTGGCAATTTACATCCCGCCCATCAGTGTAGCAAGGCTCCCATTTCTCCATGGCCTGTCCTGTATTTCTGGTTTTGAGACTTTTTTCAGCATGGCCCTTTTGAGCGATGGGTAGCGAGTCTTCTTTGTAGCCCTGATTTGCCTTTCCAGGTTGCTTGGTTGGCCAAAAAGGGCGTATGCGTTTTTTCCTGAATATATTCAGGAAAAAACGCATACGCCCTTTTTGGCCAAGGGCATCATTGTCAACGTTTTGCCGCTTTTCATGTGCTTTAAAGGCGATTCGAATCTACCTCCTGAAATCTGTTTCCTGCAATTCTGCCTTGATTTCAAATCCTCTTCTTTGCCTTCCCTCAATATATTTGTGGACGAGAGTTATCACTTATAACTCTGCAGGTTTGTGAATTGCAGTGCCCTGAAGCTCCATTTTACAACTCGCTTTTTTGGGAGCTGGCCGCAAAAGCGCAGGATGGCTTCAGGCCCTGTTCTGGTTCCGGGGGGCAGGCTGAGCCTGTGGTTAATTCTTCTTCCTGATGGGAAAATAGAGTGACCTGTGCCTGTCCCTACACCAAGAGCTAGTCTCTCATTGGTTCCAAGTCTTCCCGTTCATCCTCAGGACAAATTGCAACCTGTACGGAACAGGAGGTTAAAGGTGCTGATGCTCCAAGTAGGGAGATTGCTAGGAAAGCGGCTGGAATGGCGACCCCGGGCACAAGGAGAAGAGAAATGAGGTGCGTTTTAGAAACCTTTCCCCATCACATGGTGTACCATCTTTTTGTTTTCTCATGCATGTTTTCGATGTAGGAATATGCCCTTGAACCTGGAGATTTGGGACCCATGCGATGGGTACCACGCTGTATTACTTTAAAGGGTCTGCGTTTGCTCACCCAACCTCACCAAACCTCTCAGCCCCAAGAGTGTCCACCCTTATGTCTCATCCAGCTGTGGGTCTAGATATGGTCAATCCAGGTTGCATCACAGCCCCTGAACGCATTGTGTAAGAATTTCTCTCTCTTTCACTGTCTTTGTTTCATGGGTTTTTCAAAGTAATTTATTTTTATAATGGGGTTTAGCTGCTTTTCACTGCTGTGTTTATGCCGCTTTACACCCACTTGACACACTAACAGAGAGATATCAATACATAGGTTTTAAGATTATTACTAGTCAGATATATTCTTGTGCGGTGAATAGGGCGTGTTGAGTCCAGTTCTCTGAGCAAGGAGTAGGTCTTGTCTATTACATATTGGTTTTATGGAACGGTATCTGAGCTAATTTGAAACCCTTGTTTTATGTATCACCCCACCTCACCTTTCCCGTTAAGCAGCCATAGTGTGTTTTCTGCATGTGTGACTCTGTTCTGTTTTGTAATTCAGTTCAAGTGTAACGGTTTTTACATTCCCTCTATAAGTGATACCTTATGAGAAGTGTCCTTTTCTGTGTGACTTATTTCACTTAGAATCGTCGTACCTAAATCCACTCATCATGCTGCTACTAGCCTTATGACATTGATTTCCTGGCTGAGTGATATTCCATTGTACATTAGGACCACAACTTCTTTATCCATTTTTCTCTTTCCTGGGATATTGAAGGTGGAATGAAGTGGAGGTCCTTGTCAACAGAGCAGCCCTAAACTTTGGGGTGCTTGTGTCTTGCTGATTTTTCATTTTCCCAATTTATACCCCCATGAGTGGAAGTGCCCTATGCTCTCTAAGCTGTGTTTTTTAGATGTTTCAGGACACACCGTACACTTCTCCAGAGTGGCTGTTGGCAATTTACATCCCGCCCATCAGTGTAGCAAGGCTCCCATTTCTCCATGGCCTGTCCTGTATTTCTGGTTTTGAGACTTTTTTCAGCATGGCCCTTTTGAGCGATGGGTAGCGAGTCTTCTTTGTAGCCCTGATTTGCCTTTCCAGGTTGCTTGGTTGGCCAAAAAGGGCGTATGCGTTTTTTCCTGAATATATTCAGGAAAAAACGCATACGCCCTTTTTGGCCAAGGGCATCATTGTCAACGTTTTGCCGCTTTTCATGTGCTTTAAAGGCGATTCGAATCTACCTCCTGAAATCTGTTTCCTGCAATTCTGCCTTGATTTCAAATCCTCTTCTTTGCCTTCCCTCAATATATTTGTGGACGAGAGTTATCACTTATAACTCTGCAGGTTTGTGAATTGCAGTGCCCTGAAGCTCCATTTTACAACTCGCTTTTTTGGGAGCTGGCCGCAAAAGCGCAGGATGGCTTCAGGCCCTGTTCTGGTTCCGGGGGGCAGGCTGAGCCTGTGGTTAATTCTTCTTCCTGATGGGAAAATAGAGTGACCTGTGCCTGTCCCTACACCAAGAGCTAGTCTCTCATTGGTTCCAAGTCTTCCCGTTCATCCTCAGGACAAATTGCAACCTGTACGGAACAGGAGGTTAAAGGTGCTGATGCTCCAAGTAGGGAGATTGCTAGGAAAGCGGCTGGAATGGCGACCCCGGGCACAAGGAGAAGAGAAATGAGGTGCGTTTTAGAAACCTTTCCCCATCACATGGTGTACCATCTTTTTGTTTTCTCATGCATGTTTTCGATGTAGGAATATGCCCTTGAACCTGGAGATTTGGGACCCATGCGATGGGTACCACGCTGTATTACTTTAAAGGGTCTGCGTTTGCTCACCCAACCTCACCAAACCTCTCAGCCCCAAGAGTGTCCACCCTTATGTCTCATCCAGCTGTGGGTCTAGATATGGTCAATCCAGGTTGCATCACAGCCCCTGAACGCATTGTGTAAGAATTTCTCTCTCTTTCACTGTCTTTGTTTCATGGGTTTTTCAAAGTAATTTATTTTTATAATGGGGTTTAGCTGCTTTTCACTGCTGTGTTTATGCCGCTTTACACCCACTTGACACACTAACAGAGAGATATCAATACATAGGTTTTAAGATTATTACTAGTCAGATATATTCTTGTGCGGTGAATAGGGCGTGTTGAGTCCAGTTCTCTGAGCAAGGAGTAGGTCTTCTCTATTACATATTGGTTTTATGGAACGGTATCTGAGCTAATTTGAAACCCTTGTTTTATGTATCACCCCACCTCACCTTTCCCGTTAAGCAGCCATAGTGTGTTTTCTGCATGTGTGACTCTGTTCTGTTTTGTAATTCAGTTCAAGTGTAACGGTTTTTACATTCCCTCTATAAGTGATACCTTATGAGAAGTGTCCTTTTCTGTGTGACTTATTTCACTTAGAATCGTCGTACCTAAATCCACTCATCATGCTGCTACTAGCCTTATGACATTGATTTCCTGGCTGAGTGATATTCCATTGTACATTAGGACCACAACTTCTTTATCCATTTTTCTCTTTCCTGGGATATTGAAGGTGGAATGAAGTGGAGGTCCTTGTCAACAGAGCAGCCCTAAACTTTGGGGTGCTTGTGTCTTGCTGATTTTTCATTTTCCCAATTTATACCCCCATGAGTGGAAGTGCCCTATGCTCTCTAAGCTGTGTTTTTTAGATGTTTCAGGACACACCGTACACTTCTCCAGAGTGGCTGTTGGCAATTTACATCCCGCCCATCAGTGTAGCAAGGCTCCCATTTCTCCATGGCCTGTCCTGTATTTCTGGTTTTGAGACTTTTTTCAGCATGGCCCTTTTGAGCGATGGGTAGCGAGTCTTCTTTGTAGCCCTGATTTGCCTTTCCAGGTTGCTTGGTTGGCCAAAAAGGGCGTATGCGTTTTTTCCTGAATATATTCAGGAAAAAACGCATACGCCCTTTTTGGCCAAGGGCATCATTGTCAACGTTTTGCCGCTTTTCATGTGCTTTAAAGGCGATTCGAATCTACCTCCTGAAATCTGTTTCCTGCAATTCTGCCTTGATTTCAAATCCTCTTCTTTGCCTTCCCTCAATATATTTGTGGACGAGAGTTATCACTTATAACTCTGCAGGTTTGTGAATTGCAGTGCCCTGAAGCTCCATTTTACAACTCGCTTTTTTGGGAGCTGGCCGCAAAAGCGCAGGATGGCTTCAGGCCCTGTTCTGGTTCCGGGGGGCAGGCTGAGCCTGTGGTTAATTCTTCTTCCTGATGGGAAAATAGAGTGACCTGTGCCTGTCCCTACACCAAGAGCTAGTCTCTCATTGGTTCCAAGTCTTCCCGTTCATCCTCAGGACAAATTGCAACCTGTACGGAACAGGAGGTTAAAGGTGCTGATGCTCCAAGTAGGGAGATTGCTAGGAAAGCGGCTGGAATGGCGACCCCGGGCACAAGGAGAAGAGAAATGAGGTGCGTTTTAGAAACCTTTCCCCATCACATGGTGTACCATCTTTTTGTTTTCTCATGCATGTTTTCGATGTAGGAATATGCCCTTGAACCTGGAGATTTGGGACCCATGCGATGGGTACCACGCTGTATTACTTTAAAGGGTCTGCGTTTGCTCACCCAACCTCACCAAACCTCTCAGCCCCAAGAGTGTCCACCCTTATGTCTCATCCAGCTGTGGGTCTAGATATGGTCAATCCAGGTTGCATCACAGCCCCTGAACGCATTGTGTAAGAATTTCTCTCTCTTTCACTGTCTTTGTTTCATGGGTTTTTCAAAGTAATTTATTTTTATAATGGGGTTTAGCTGCTTTTCACTGCTGTGTTTATGCCGCTTTACACCCACTTGACACACTAACAGAGAGATATCAATACATAGGTTTTAAGATTATTACTAGTCAGATATATTCTTGTGCGGTGAATAGGGCGTGTTGAGTCCAGTTCTCTGAGCAAGGAGTAGGTCTTCTCTATTACATATTGGTTTTATGGAACGGTATCTGAGCTAATTTGAAACCCTTGTTTTATGTATCACCCCACCTCACCTTTCCCGTTAAGCAGCCATAGTGTGTTTTCTGCATGTGTGACTCTGTTCTGTTTTGTAATTCAGTTCAAGTGTAACGGTTTTTACATTCCCTCTATAAGTGATACCTTATGAGAAGTGTCCTTTTCTGTGTGACTTATTTCACTTAGAATCGTCGTACCTAAATCCACTCATCATGCTGCTACTAGCCTTATGACATTGATTTCCTGGCTGAGTAATATTCCATTGTACATTAGGACCACAACTTCTTTATCCATTTTTCTCTTTCCTGGGATATTGAAGGTGGAATGAAGTGGAGGTCCTTGTCAACAGAGCAGCCCTAAACTTTGGGGTGCTTGTGTCTTGCTGATTTTTCATTTTCCCAATTTATACCCCCATGAGTGGAAGTGCCCTATGCTCTCTAAGCTGTGTTTTTTAGATGTTTCAGGACACACCGTACACTTCTCCAGAGTGGCTGTTGGCAATTTACATCCCGCCCATCAGTGTAGCAAGGCTCCCATTTCTCCATGGCCTGTCCTGTATTTCTGGTTTTGAGACTTTTTTCAGCATGGCCCTTTTGAGCGATGGGTAGCGAGTCTTCTTTGTAGCCCTGATTTGCCTTTCCAGGTTGCTTGGTTGGCCAAAAAGGGCGTATGCGTTTTTTCCTGAATATATTCAGGAAAAAACGCATACGCCCTTTTTGGCCAAGGGCATCATTGTCAACGTTTTGCCGCTTTTCATGTGCTTTAAAGGCGATTCGAATCTACCTCCTGAAATCTGTTTCCTGCAATTCTGCCTTGATTTCAAATCCTCTTCTTTGCCTTCCCTCAATATATTTGTGGACGAGAGTTATCACTTATAACTCTGCAGGTTTGTGAATTGCAGTGCCCTGAAGCTCCATTTTACAACTCGCTTTTTTGGGAGCTGGCCGCAAAAGCGCAGGATGGCTTCAGGCCCTGTTCTGGTTCCGGGGGGCAGGCTGAGCCTGTGGTTAATTCTTCTTCCTGATGGGAAAATAGAGTGACCTGTGCCTGTCCCTACACCAAGAGCTAGTCTCTCATTGGTTCCAAGTCTTCCCGTTCATCCTCAGGACAAATTGCAACCTGTACGGAACAGGAGGTTAAAGGTGCTGATGCTCCAAGTAGGGAGATTGCTAGGAAAGCGGCTGGAATGGCGACCCCGGGCACAAGGAGAAGAGAAATGAGGTGCGTTTTAGAAACCTTTCCCCATCACATGGTGTACCATCTTTTTGTTTTCTCATGCATGTTTTCGATGTAGGAATATGCCCTTGAACCTGGAGATTTGGGACCCATGCGATGGGTACCACGCTGTATTACTTTAAAGGGTCTGCGTTTGCTCACCCAACCTCACCAAACCTCTCAGCCCCAAGAGTGTCCACCCTTATGTCTCATCCAGCTGTGGGTCTAGATATGGTCAATCCAGGTTGCATCACAGCCCCTGAACGCATTGTGTAAGAATTTCTCTCTCTTTCACTGTCTTTGTTTCATGGGTTTTTCAAAGTAATATATTTTTATAATGGGGTTTAGCTGCTTTTCACTGCTGTGTTTATGCCGCTTTACACCCACTTGACACACTAACAGAGAGATATCAATACATAGGTTTTAAGATTATTACTAGTCAGATATATTCTTGTGCGGTGAATAGGGCGTGTTGAGTCCAGTTCTCTGAGCAAGGAGTAGGTCTTGTCTATTACATATTGGTTTTATGGAACGGTATCTGAGCTAATTTGAAACCCTTGTTTTATGTATCACCCCACCTCACCTTTCCCGTTAAGCAGCCATAGTGTGTTTTCTGCATGTGTGACTCTGTTCTGTTTTGTAATTCAGTTCAAGTGTAACGGTTTTTACATTCCCTCTATAAGTGATACCTTATGAGAAGTGTCCTTTTCTGTGTGACTTATTTCACTTAGAATCGTCGTACCTAAATCCACTCATCATGCTGCTACTAGCCTTATGACATTGATTTCCTGGCTGAGTAATATTCCATTGTACATTAGGACCACAACTTCTTTATCCATTTTTCTCTTTCCTGGGATATTGAAGGTGGAATGAAGTGGAGGTCCTTGTCAACAGAGCAGCCCTAAACTTTGGGGTGCTTGTGTCTTGCTGATTTTTCATTTTCCCAATTTATACCCCCATGAGTGGAAGTGCCCTATGCTCTCTAAGCTGTGTTTTTTAGATGTTTCAGGACACACCGTACACTTCTCCAGAGTGGCTGTTGGCAATTTACATCCCGCCCATCAGTGTAGCAAGGCTCCCATTTCTCCATGGCCTGTCCTGTATTTCTGGTTTTGAGACTTTTTTCAGCATGGCCCTTTTGAGCGATGGGTAGCGAGTCTTCTTTGTAGCCCTGATTTGCCTTTCCAGGTTGCTTGGTTGGCCAAAAAGGGCGTATGCGTTTTTTCCTGAATATATTCAGGAAAAAACGCATACGCCCTTTTTGGCCAAGGGCATCATTGTCAACGTTTTGCTGCTTTTCATGTGCTTTAAAGGCGATTCGAATCTACCTCCTGAAATCTGTTTCCTGCAATTCTGCCTTGATTTCAAATCCTCTTCTTTGCCTTCCCTCAATATATTTGTGGACGAGAGTTATCACTTATAACTCTGCAGGTTTGTGAATTGCAGTGCCCTGAAGCTCCATTTTACAACTCGCTTTTTTGGGAGCTGGCCGCAAAAGCGCAGGATGGCTTCAGGCCCTGTTCTGGTTCCGGGGGGCAGGCTGAGCCTGTGGTTAATTCTTCTTCCTGATGGGAAAATAGAGTGACCTGTGCCTGTCCCTACACCAAGAGCTAGTCTCTCATTGGTTCCAAGTCTTCCCGTTCATCCTCAGGACAAATTGCAACCTGTACGGAACAGGAGGTTAAAGGTGCTGATGCTCCAAGTAGGGAGATTGCTAGGAAAGCGGCTGGAATGGCGACCCCGGGCACAAGGAGAAGAGAAATGAGGTGCGTTTTAGAAACCTTTCCCCATCACATGGTGTACCATCTTTTTGTTTTCTCATGCATGTTTTCGATGTAGGAATATGCCCTTGAACCTGGAGATTTGGGACCCATGCGATGGGTACCACGCTGTATTACTTTAAAGGGTCTGCGTTTGCTCACCCAACCTCACCAAACCTCTCAGCCCCAAGAGTGTCCACCCTTATGTCTCATCCAGCTGTGGGTCTAGATATGGTCAATCCAGGTTGCATCACAGCCCCTGAACGCATTGTGTAAGAATTTCTCTCTCTTTCACTGTCTTTGTTTCATGGGTTTTTCAAAGTAATTTATTTTTATAATGGGGTTTAGCTGCTTTTCACTGCTGTGTTTATGCCGCTTTACACCCACTTGACACACTAACAGAGAGATATCAATACATAGGTTTTAAGATTATTACTAGTCAGATATATTCTTGTGCGGTGAATAGGGCGTGTTGAGTCCAGTTCTCTGAGCAAGGAGTAGGTCTTGTCTATTACATATTGGTTTTATGGAACGGTATCTGAGCTAATTTGAAACCCTTGTTTTATGTATCACCCCACCTCACCTTTCCCGTTAAGCAGCCATAGTGTGTTTTCTGCATGTGTGACTCTGTTCTGTTTTGTAATTCAGTTCAAGTGTAACGGTTTTTACATTCCCTCTATAAGTGATACCTTATGAGAAGTGTCCTTTTCTGTGTGACTTATTTCACTTAGAATCGTCATACCTAAATCCACTCATCATGCTGCTACTAGCCTTATGACATTGATTTCCTGGCTGAGTGATATTCCATTGTACATTAGGACCACAACTTCTTTATCCATTTTTCTCTTTCCTGGGATATTGAAGGTGGAATGAAGTGGAGGTCCTTGTCAACAGAGCAGCCCTAAACTTTGGGGTGCTTGTGTCTTGCTGATTTTTCATTTTCCCAATTTATACCCCCATGAGTGGAAGTGCCCTATGCTCTCTAAGCTGTGTTTTTTAGATGTTTCAGGACACACCGTACACTTCTCCAGAGTGGCTGTTGGCAATTTACATCCCGCCCATCAGTGTAGCAAGGCTCCCATTTCTCCATGGCCTGTCCTGTATTTCTGGTTTTGAGACTTTTTTCAGCATGGCCCTTTTGAGCGATGGGTAGCGAGTCTTCTTTGTAGCCCTGATTTGCCTTTCCAGGTTGCTTGGTTGGCCAAAAAGGGCGTATGCGTTTTTTCCTGAATATATTCAGGAAAAAACGCATACGCCCTTTTTGGCCAAGGGCATCATTGTCAACGTTTTGCCGCTTTTCATGTGCTTTAAAGGCGATTCGAATCTACCTCCTGAAATCTGTTTCCTGCAATTCTGCCTTGATTTCAAATCCTCTTCTTTGCCTTCCCTCAATATATTTGTGGACGAGAGTTATCACTTATAACTCTGCAGGTTTGTGAATTGCAGTGCCCTGAAGCTCCATTTTACAACTCGCTTTTTTGGGAGCTGGCCGCAAAAGCGCAGGATGGCTTCAGGCCCTGTTCTGGTTCCGGGGGGCAGGCTGAGCCTGTGGTTAATTCTTCTTCCTGATGGGAAAATAGAGTGACCTGTGCCTGTCCCTACACCAAGAGCTAGTCTCTCATTGGTTCCAAGTCTTCCCGTTCATCCTCAGGACAAATTGCAACCTGTACGGAACAGGAGGTTAAAGGTGCTGATGCTCCAAGTAGGGAGATTGCTAGGAAAGCGGCTGGAATGGCGACCCCGGGCACAAGGAGAAGAGAAATGAGGTGCGTTTTAGAAACCTTTCCCCATCACATGGTGTACCATCTTTTTGTTTTCTCATGCATGTTTTCGATGTAGGAATATGCCCTTGAACCTGGAGATTTGGGACCCATGCGATGGGTACCACGCTGTATTACTTTAAAGGGTCTGCGTTTGCTCACCCAACCTCACCAAACCTCTCAGCCCCAAGAGTGTCCACCCTTATGTCTCATCCAGCTGTGGGTCTAGATATGGTCAATCCAGGTTGCATCACAGCCCCTGAACGCATTGTGTAAGAATTTCTCTCTCTTTCACTGTCTTTGTTTCATGGGTTTTTCAAAGTAATTTATTTTTATAATGGGGTTTAGCTGCTTTTCACTGCTGTGTTTATGCCGCTTTACACCCACTTGACACACTAACAGAGAGATATCAATACATAGGTTTTAAGATTATTACTAGTCAGATATATTCTTGTGCGGTGAATAGGGCGTGTTGAGTCCAGTTCTCTGAGCAAGGAGTAGGTCTTGTCTATTACATATTGGTTTTATGGAACGGTATCTGAGCTAATTTGAAACCCTTGTTTTATGTATCACCCCACCTCACCTTTCCCGTTAAGCAGCCATAGTGTGTTTTCTGCATGTGTGACTCTGTTCTGTTTTGTAATTCAGTTCAAGTGTAACGGTTTTTACATTCCCTCTATAAGTGATACCTTATGAGAAGTGTCCTTTTCTGTGTGACTTATTTCACTTAGAATCGTCGTACCTAAATCCACTCATCATGCTGCTACTAGCCTTATGACATTGATTTCCTGGCTGAGTGATATTCCATTGTACATTAGGACCACAACTTCTTTATCCATTTTTCTCTTTCCTGGGATATTGAAGGTGGAATGAAGTGGAGGTCCTTGTCAACAGAGCAGCCCTAAACTTTGGGGTGCTTGTGTCTTGCTGATTTTTCATTTTCCCAATTTATACCCCCATGAGTGGAAGTGCCCTATGCTCTCTAAGCTGTGTTTTTTAGATGTTTCAGGACACACCGTACACTTCTCCAGAGTGGCTGTTGGCAATTTACATCCCGCCCATCAGTGTAGCAAGGCTCCCATTTCTCCATGGCCTGTCCTGTATTTCTGGTTTTGAGACTTTTTTCAGCATGGCCCTTTTGAGCGATGGGTAGCGAGTCTTCTTTGTAGCCCTGATTTGCCTTTCCAGGTTGCTTGGTTGGCCAAAAAGGGCGTATGCGTTTTTTCCTGAATATATTCAGGAAAAAACGCATACGCCCTTTTTGGCCAAGGGCATCATTGTCAACGTTTTGCCGCTTTTCATGTGCTTTAAAGGCGATTCGAATCTACCTCCTGAAATCTGTTTCCTGCAATTCTGCCTTGATTTCAAATCCTCTTCTTTGCCTTCCCTCAATATATTTGTGGACGAGAGTTATCACTTATAACTCTGCAGGTTTGTGAATTGCAGTGCCCTGAAGCTCCATTTTACAACTCGCTTTTTTGGGAGCTGGCCGCAAAAGCGCAGGATGGCTTCAGGCCCTGTTCTGGTTCCGGGGGGCAGGCTGAGCCTGTGGTTAATTCTTCTTCCTGATGGGAAAATAGAGTGACCTGTGCCTGTCCCTACACCAAGAGCTAGTCTCTCATTGGTTCCAAGTCTTCCCGTTCATCCTCAGGACAAATTGCAACCTGTACGGAACAGGAGGTTAAAGGTGCTGATGCTCCAAGTAGGGAGATTGCTAGGAAAGCGGCTGGAATGGCGACCCCGGGCACAAGGAGAAGAGAAATGAGGTGCGTTTTAGAAACCTTTCCCCATCACATGGTGTACCATCTTTTTGTTTTCTCATGCATGTTTTCGATGTAGGAATATGCCCTTGAACCTGGAGATTTGGGACCCATGCGATGGGTACCACGCTGTATTACTTTAAAGGGTCTGCGTTTGCTCACCCAACCTCACCAAACCTCTCAGCCCCAAGAGTGTCCACCCTTATGTCTCATCCAGCTGTGGGTCTAGATATGGTCAATCCAGGTTGCATCACAGCCCCTGAACGCATTGTGTAAGAATTTCTCTCTCTTTCACTGTCTTTGTTTCATGGGTTTTTCAAAGTAATTTATTTTTATAATAGGGTTTAGCTGCTTTTCACTGCTGTGTTTATGCCGCTTTACACCCACTTGACACACTAACAGAGAGATATCAATACATAGGTTTTAAGATTATTACTAGTCAGATATATTCTTGTGCGGTGAATAGGGCGTGTTGAGTCCAGTTCTCTGAGCAAGGAGTAGGTCTTCTCTATTACATATTGGTTTTATGGAACGGTATCTGAGCTAATTTGAAACCCTTGTTTTATGTATCACCCCACCTCACCTTTCCCGTTAAGCAGCCATAGTGTGTTTTCTGCATGTGTGACTCTGTTCTGTTTTGTAATTCAGTTCAAGTGTAACGGTTTTTACATTCCCTCTATAAGTGATACCTTATGAGAAGTGTCCTTTTCTGTGTGACTTATTTCACTTAGAATCGTCGTACCTAAATCCACTCATCATGCTGCTACTAGCCTTATGACATTGATTTCCTGGCTGAGTGATATTCCATTGTACAATAGGACCACAACTTCTTTATCCATTTTTCTCTTTCCTGGGATATTGAAGGTGGAATGAAGTGGAGGTCCTTGTCAACAGAGCAGCCCTAACCTTTGGGGTGCTTGTGTCTTGCTGATTTTTCATTTTCCCAATTTATACCCCCATGAGTGGAAGTGCCCTATGCTCTCTAAGCTGTGTTTTTTAGATGTTTCAGGACACACCGTACACTTCTCCAGAGTGGCTGTTGGCAATTTACATCCCGCCCATCAGTGTAGCAAGGCTCCCATTTCTCCATGGCCTGTCCTGTATTTCTGGTTTTGAGACTTTTTTCAGCATGGCCCTTTTGAGCGATGGGTAGCGAGTCTTCTTTGTAGCCCTGATTTGCCTTTCCAGGTTGCTTGGTTGGCCAAAAAGGGCGTATGCGTTTTTTCCTGAATATATTCAGGAAAAAACGCATACGCCCTTTTTGGCCAAGGGCATCATTGTCAACGTTTTGCCGCTTTTCATGTGCTTTAAAGGCGATTCGAATCTACCTCCTGAAATCTGTTTCCTGCAATTCTGCCTTGATTTCAAATCCTCTTCTTTGCCTTCCCTCAATATATTTGTGGACGAGAGTTATCACTTATAACTCTGCAGGTTTGTGAATTGCAGTGCCCTGAAGCTCCATTTTACAACTCGCTTTTTTGGGAGCTGGCCGCAAAAGCGCAGGATGGCTTCAGGCCCTGTTCTGGTTCCGGGGGGCAGGCTGAGCCTGTGGTTAATTCTTCTTCCTGATGGGAAAATAGAGTGACCTGTGCCTGTCCCTACACCAAGAGCTAGTCTCTCATTGGTTCCAAGTCTTCCCGTTCATCCTCAGGACAAATTGCAACCTGTACGGAACAGGAGGTTAAAGGTGCTGATGCTCCAAGTAGGGAGATTGCTAGGAAAGCGGCTGGAATGGCGACCCCGGGCACAAGGAGAAGAGAAATGAGGTGCGTTTTAGAAACCTTTCCCCATCACATGGTGTACCATCTTTTTGTTTTCTCATGCATGTTTTCGATGTAGGAATATGCCCTTGAACCTGGAGATTTGGGACCCATGCGATGGGTACCACGCTGTATTACTTTAAAGGGTCTGCGTTTGCTCACCCAACCTCACCAAACCTCTCAGCCCCAAGAGTGTCCACCCTTATGTCTCATCCAGCTGTGGGTCTAGATATGGTCAATCCAGGTTGCATCACAGCCCCTGAACGCATTGTGTAAGAATTTCTCTCTCTTTCACTGTCTTTGTTTCATGGGTTTTTCAAAGTAATTTATTTTTATAATGGGGTTTAGCTGCTTTTCACTGCTGTGTTTATGCCGCTTTACACCCACTTGACACACTAACAGAGAGATATCAATACATAGGTTTTAAGATTATTACTAGTCAGATATATTCTTGTGCGGTGAATAGGGCGTGTTGAGTCCAGTTCTCTGAGCAAGGAGTAGGTCTTGTCTATTACATATTGGTTTTATGGAACGGTATCTGAGCTAATTTGAAACCCTTGTTTTATGTATCACCCCACCTCACCTTTCCCGTTAAGCAGCCATAGTGTGTTTTCTGCATGTGTGACTCTGTTCTGTTTTGTAATTCAGTTCAAGTGTAACGGTTTTTACATTCCCTCTATAAGTGATACCTTATGAGAAGTGTCCTTTTCTGTGTGACTTATTTCACTTAGAATCGTCGTACCTAAATCCACTCATCATGCTGCTACTAGCCTTATGACATTGATTTCCTGGCTGAGTGATATTCCATTGTACATTAGGACCACAACTTCTTTATCCATTTTTCTCTTTCCTGGGATATTGAAGGTGGAATGAAGTGGAGGTCCTTGTCAACAGAGCAGCCCTAAACTTTGGGGTGCTTGTGTCTTGCTGATTTTTCATTTTCCCAATTTATACCCCCATGAGTGGAAGTGCCCTATGCTCTCTAAGCTGTGTTTTTTAGATGTTTCAGGACACACCGTACACTTCTCCAGAGTGGCTGTTGGCAATTTACATCCCGCCCATCAGTGTAGCAAGGCTCCCATTTCTCCATGGCCTGTCCTGTATTTCTGGTTTTGAGACTTTTTTCAGCATGGCCCTTTTGAGCGATGGGTAGCGAGTCTTCTTTGTAGCCCTGATTTGCCTTTCCAGGTTGCTTGGTTGGCCAAAAAGGGCGTATGCGTTTTTTCCTGAATATATTCAGGAAAAAACGCATACGCCCTTTTTGGCCAAGGGCATCATTGTCAACGTTTTGCCGCTTTTCATGTGCTTTAAAGGCGATTCGAATCTACCTCCTGAAATCTGTTTCCTGCAATTCTGCCTTGATTTCAAATCCTCTTCTTTGCCTTCCCTCAATATATTTGTGGACGAGAGTTATCACTTATAACTCTGCAGGTTTGTGAATTGCAGTGCCCTGAAGCTCCATTTTACAACTCGCTTTTTTGGGAGCTGGCCGCAAAAGCGCAGGATGGCTTCAGGCCCTGTTCTGGTTCCGGGGGGCAGGCTGAGCCTGTGGTTAATTCTTCTTCCTGATGGGAAAATAGAGTGACCTGTGCCTGTCCCTACACCAAGAGCTAGTCTCTCATTGGTTCCAAGTCTTCCCGTTCATCCTCAGGACAAATTGCAACCTGTACGGAACAGGAGGTTAAAGGTGCTGATGCTCCAAGTAGGGAGATTGCTAGGAAAGCGGCTGGAATGGCGACCCCGGGCACAAGGAGAAGAGAAATGAGGTGCGTTTTAGAAACCTTTCCCCATCACATGGTGTACCATCTTTTTGTTTTCTCATGCATGTTTTCGATGTAGGAATATGCCCTTGAACCTGGAGATTTGGGACCCATGCGATGGGTACCACGCTGTATTACTTTAAAGGGTCTGCGTTTGCTCACCCAACCTCACCAAACCTCTCAGCCCCAAGAGTGTCCACCCTTATGTCTCATCCAGCTGTGGGTCTAGATATGGTCAATCCAGGTTGCATCACAGCCCCTGAACGCATTGTGTAAGAATTTCTCTCTCTTTCACTGTCTTTGTTTCATGGGTTTTTCAAAGTAATTTATTTTTATAATGGGGTTTAGCTGCTTTTCACTGCTGTGTTTATGCCGCTTTACACCCACTTGACACACTAACAGAGAGATATCAATACATAGGTTTTAAGATTATTACTAGTCAGATATATTCTTGTGCGGTGAATAGGGCGTGTTGAGTCCAGTTCTCTGAGCAAGGAGTAGGTCTTGTCTATTACATATTGGTTTTATGGAACGGTATCTGAGCTAATTTGAAACCCTTGTTTTATGTATCACCCCACCTCACCTTTCCCGTTAAGCAGCCATAGTGTGTTTTCTGCATGTGTGACTCTGTTCTGTTTTGTAATTCAGTTCAAGTGTAACGGTTTTTACATTCCCTCTATAAGTGATACCTTATGAGAAGTGTCCTTTTCTGTGTGACTTATTTCACTTAGAATCGTCGTACCTAAATCCACTCATCATGCTGCTACTAGCCTTATGACATTGATTTCCTGGCTGAGTGATATTCCATTGTACATTAGGACCACAACTTCTTTATCCATTTTTCTCTTTCCTGGGATATTGAAGGTGGAATGAAGTGGAGGTCCTTGTCAACAGAGCAGCCCTAAACTTTGGGGTGCTTGTGTCTTGCTGATTTTTCATTTTCCCAATTTATACCCCCATGAGTGGAAGTGCCCTATGCTCTCTAAGCTGTGTTTTTTAGATGTTTCAGGACACACCGTACACTTCTCCAGAGTGGCTGTTGGCAATTTACATCCCGCCCATCAGTGTAGCAAGGCTCCCATTTCTCCATGGCCTGTCCTGTATTTCTGGTTTTGAGACTTTTTTCAGCATGGCCCTTTTGAGCGATGGGTAGCGAGTCTTCTTTGTAGCCCTGATTTGCCTTTCCAGGTTGCTTGGTTGGCCAAAAAGGGCGTATGCGTTTTTTCCTGAATATATTCAGGAAAAAACGCATACGCCCTTTTTGGCCAAGGGCATCATTGTCAACGTTTTGCTGCTTTTCATGTGCTTTAAAGGCGATTCGAATCTACCTCCTGAAATCTGTTTCCTGCAATTCTGCCTTGATTTCAAATCCTCTTCTTTGCCTTCCCTCAATATATTTGTGGACGAGAGTTATCACTTATAACTCTGCAGGTTTGTGAATTGCAGTGCCCTGAAGCTCCATTTTACAACTCGCTTTTTTGGGAGCTGGCCGCAAAAGCGCAGGATGGCTTCAGGCCCTGTTCTGGTTCCGGGGGGCAGGCTGAGCCTGTGGTTAATTCTTCTTCCTGATGGGAAAATAGAGTGACCTGTGCCTGTCCCTACACCAAGAGCTAGTCTCTCATTGGTTCCAAGTCTTCCCGTTCATCCTCAGGACAAATTGCAACCTGTACGGAACAGGAGGTTAAAGGTGCTGATGCTCCAAGTAGGGAGATTGCTAGGAAAGCGGCTGGAATGGCGACCCCGGGCACAAGGAGAAGAGAAATGAGGTGCGTTTTAGAAACCTTTCCCCATCACATGGTGTACCATCTTTTTGTTTTCTCATGCATGTTTTCGATGTAGGAATATGCCCTTGAACCTGGAGATTTGGGACCCATGCGATGGGTACCACGCTGTATTACTTTAAAGGGTCTGCGTTTGCTCACCCAACCTCACCAAACCTCTCAGCCCCAAGAGTGTCCACCCTTATGTCTCATCCAGCTGTGGGTCTAGATATGGTCAATCCAGGTTGCATCACAGCCCCTGAACGCATTGTGTAAGAATTTCTCTCTCTTTCACTGTCTTTGTTTCATGGGTTTTTCAAAGTAATTTATTTTTATAATGGGGTTTAGCTGCTTTTCACTGCTGTGTTTATGCCGCTTTACACCCACTTGACACACTAACAGAGAGATATCAATACATAGGTTTTAAGATTATTACTAGTCAGATATATTCTTGTGCGGTGAATAGGGCGTGTTGAGTCCAGTTCTCTGAGCAAGGAGTAGGTCTTGTCTATTACATATTGGTTTTATGGAACGGTATCTGAGCTAATTTGAAACCCTTGTTTTATGTATCACCCCACCTCACCTTTCCCGTTAAGCAGCCATAGTGTGTTTTCTGCATGTGTGACTCTGTTCTGTTTTGTAATTCAGTTCAAGTGTAACGGTTTTTACATTCCCTCTATAAGTGATACCTTATGAGAAGTGTCCTTTTCTGTGTGACTTATTTCACTTAGAATCGTCATACCTAAATCCACTCATCATGCTGCTACTAGCCTTATGACATTGATTTCCTGGCTGAGTGATATTCCATTGTACATTAGGACCACAACTTCTTTATCCATTTTTCTCTTTCCTGGGATATTGAAGGTGGAATGAAGTGGAGGTCCTTGTCAACAGAGCAGCCCTAAACTTTGGGGTGCTTGTGTCTTGCTGATTTTTCATTTTCCCAATTTATACCCCCATGAGTGGAAGTGCCCTATGCTCTCTAAGCTGTGTTTTTTAGATGTTTCAGGACACACCGTACACTTCTCCAGAGTGGCTGTTGGCAATTTACATCCCGCCCATCAGTGTAGCAAGGCTCCCATTTCTCCATGGCCTGTCCTGTATTTCTGGTTTTGAGACTTTTTTCAGCATGGCCCTTTTGAGCGATGGGTAGCGAGTCTTCTTTGTAGCCCTGATTTGCCTTTCCAGGTTGCTTGGTTGGCCAAAAAGGGCGTATGCGTTTTTTCCTGAATATATTCAGGAAAAAACGCATACGCCCTTTTTGGCCAAGGGCATCATTGTCAACGTTTTGCCGCTTTTCATGTGCTTTAAAGGCGATTCGAATCTACCTCCTGAAATCTGTTTCCTGCAATTCTGCCTTGATTTCAAATCCTCTTCTTTGCCTTCCCTCAATATATTTGTGGACGAGAGTTATCACTTATAACTCTGCAGGTTTGTGAATTGCAGTGCCCTGAAGCTCCATTTTACAACTCGCTTTTTTGGGAGCTGGCCGCAAAAGCGCAGGATGGCTTCAGGCCCTGTTCTGGTTCCGGGGGGCAGGCTGAGCCTGTGGTTAATTCTTCTTCCTGATGGGAAAATAGAGTGACCTGTGCCTGTCCCTACACCAAGAGCTAGTCTCTCATTGGTTCCAAGTCTTCCCGTTCATCCTCAGGACAAATTGCAACCTGTACGGAACAGGAGGTTAAAGGTGCTGATGCTCCAAGTAGGGAGATTGCTAGGAAAGCGGCTGGAATGGCGACCCCGGGCACAAGGAGAAGAGAAATGAGGTGCGTTTTAGAAACCTTTCCCCATCACATGGTGTACCATCTTTTTGTTTTCTCATGCATGTTTTCGATGTAGGAATATGCCCTTGAACCTGGAGATTTGGGACCCATGCGATGGGTACCACGCTGTATTACTTTAAAGGGTCTGCGTTTGCTCACCCAACCTCACCAAACCTCTCAGCCCCAAGAGTGTCCACCCTTATGTCTCATCCAGCTGTGGGTCTAGATATGGTCAATCCAGGTTGCATCACAGCCCCTGAACGCATTGTGTAAGAATTTCTCTCTCTTTCACTGTCTTTGTTTCATGGGTTTTTCAAAGTAATTTATTTTTATAATGGGGTTTAGCTGCTTTTCACTGCTGTGTTTATGCCGCTTTACACCCACTTGACACACTAACAGAGAGATATCAATACATAGGTTTTAAGATTATTACTAGTCAGATATATTCTTGTGCGGTGAATAGGGCGTGTTGAGTCCAGTTCTCTGAGCAAGGAGTAGGTCTTCTCTATTACATATTGGTTTTATGGAACGGTATCTGAGCTAATTTGAAACCCTTGTTTTATGTATCACCCCACCTCACCTTTCCCGTTAAGCAGCCATAGTGTGTTTTCTGCATGTGTGACTCTGTTCTGTTTTGTAATTCAGTTCAAGTGTAACGGTTTTTACATTCCCTCTATAAGTGATACCTTATGAGAAGTGTCCTTTTCTGTGTGACTTATTTCACTTAGAATCGTCGTACCTAAATCCACTCATCATGCTGCTACTAGCCTTATGACATTGATTTCCTGGCTGAGTGATATTCCATTGTACATTAGGACCACAACTTCTTTATCCATTTTTCTCTTTCCTGGGATATTGAAGGTGGAATGAAGTGGAGGTCCTTGTCAACAGAGCAGCCCTAAACTTTGGGGTGCTTGTGTCTTGCTGATTTTTCATTTTCCCAATTTATACCCCCATGAGTGGAAGTGCCCTATGCTCTCTAAGCTGTGTTTTTTAGATGTTTCAGGACACACCGTACACTTCTCCAGAGTGGCTGTTGGCAATTTACATCCCGCCCATCAGTGTAGCAAGGCTCCCATTTCTCCATGGCCTGTCCTGTATTTCTGGTTTTGAGACTTTTTTCAGCATGGCCCTTTTGAGCGATGGGTAGCGAGTCTTCTTTGTAGCCCTGATTTGCCTTTCCAGGTTGCTTGGTTGGCCAAAAAGGGCGTATGCGTTTTTTCCTGAATATATTCAGGAAAAAACGCATACGCCCTTTTTGGCCAAGGGCATCATTGTCAACGTTTTGCCGCTTTTCATGTGCTTTAAAGGCGATTCGAATCTACCTCCTGAAATCTGTTTCCTGCAATTCTGCCTTGATTTCAAATCCTCTTCTTTGCCTTCCCTCAATATATTTGTGGACGAGAGTTATCACTTATAACTCTGCAGGTTTGTGAATTGCAGTGCCCTGAAGCTCCATTTTACAACTCGCTTTTTTGGGAGCTGGCCGCAAAAGCGCAGGATGGCTTCAGGCCCTGTTCTGGTTCCGGGGGGCAGGCTGAGCCTGTGGTTAATTCTTCTTCCTGATGGGAAAATAGAGTGACCTGTGCCTGTCCCTACACCAAGAGCTAGTCTCTCATTGGTTCCAAGTCTTCCCGTTCATCCTCAGGACAAATTGCAACCTGTACGGAACAGGAGGTTAAAGGTGCTGATGCTCCAAGTAGGGAGATTGCTAGGAAAGCGGCTGGAATGGCGACCCCGGGCACAAGGAGAAGAGAAATGAGGTGCGTTTTAGAAACCTTTCCCCATCACATGGTGTACCATCTTTTTGTTTTCTCATGCATGTTTTCGATGTAGGAATATGCCCTTGAACCTGGAGATTTGGGACCCATGCGATGGGTACCACGCTGTATTACTTTAAAGGGTCTGCGTTTGCTCACCCAACCTCACCAAACCTCTCAGCCCCAAGAGTGTCCACCCTTATGTCTCATCCAGCTGTGGGTCTAGATATGGTCAATCCAGGTTGCATCACAGCCCCTGAACGCATTGTGTAAGAATTTCTCTCTCTTTCACTGTCTTTGTTTCATGGGTTTTTCAAAGTAATTTATTTTTATAATAGGGTTTAGCTGCTTTTCACTGCTGTGTTTATGCCGCTTTACACCCACTTGACACACTAACAGAGAGATATCAATACATAGGTTTTAAGATTATTACTAGTCAGATATATTCTTGTGCGGTGAATAGGGCGTGTTGAGTCCAGTTCTCTGAGCAAGGAGTAGGTCTTCTCTATTACATATTGGTTTTATGGAACGGTATCTGAGCTAATTTGAAACCCTTGTTTTATGTATCACCCCACCTCACCTTTCCCGTTAAGCAGCCATAGTGTGTTTTCTGCATGTGTGACTCTGTTCTGTTTTGTAATTCAGTTCAAGTGTAACGGTTTTTACATTCCCTCTATAAGTGATACCTTATGAGAAGTGTCCTTTTCTGTGTGACTTATTTCACTTAGAATCGTCGTACCTAAATCCACTCATCATGCTGCTACTAGCCTTATGACATTGATTTCCTGGCTGAGTGATATTCCATTGTACAATAGGACCACAACTTCTTTATCCATTTTTCTCTTTCCTGGGATATTGAAGGTGGAATGAAGTGGAGGTCCTTGTCAACAGAGCAGCCCTAACCTTTGGGGTGCTTGTGTCTTGCTGATTTTTCATTTTCCCAATTTATACCCCCATGAGTGGAAGTGCCCTATGCTCTCTAAGCTGTGTTTTTTAGATGTTTCAGGACACACCGTACACTTCTCCAGAGTGGCTGTTGGCAATTTACATCCCGCCCATCAGTGTAGCAAGGCTCCCATTTCTCCATGGCCTGTCCTGTATTTCTGGTTTTGAGACTTTTTTCAGCATGGCCCTTTTGAGCGATGGGTAGCGAGTCTTCTTTGTAGCCCTGATTTGCCTTTCCAGGTTGCTTGGTTGGCCAAAAAGGGCGTATGCGTTTTTTCCTGAATATATTCAGGAAAAAACGCATACGCCCTTTTTGGCCAAGGGCATCATTGTCAACGTTTTGCCGCTTTTCATGTGCTTTAAAGGCGATTCGAATCTACCTCCTGAAATCTGTTTCCTGCAATTCTGCCTTGATTTCAAATCCTCTTCTTTGCCTTCCCTCAATATATTTGTGGACGAGAGTTATCACTTATAACTCTGCAGGTTTGTGAATTGCAGTGCCCTGAAGCTCCATTTTACAACTCGCTTTTTTGGGAGCTGGCCGCAAAAGCGCAGGATGGCTTCAGGCCCTGTTCTGGTTCCGGGGGGCAGGCTGAGCCTGTGGTTAATTCTTCTTCCTGATGGGAAAATAGAGTGACCTGTGCCTGTCCCTACACCAAGAGCTAGTCTCTCATTGGTTCCAAGTCTTCCCGTTCATCCTCAGGACAAATTGCAACCTGTACGGAACAGGAGGTTAAAGGTGCTGATGCTCCAAGTAGGGAGATTGCTAGGAAAGCGGCTGGAATGGCGACCCCGGGCACAAGGAGAAGAGAAATGAGGTGCGTTTTAGAAACCTTTCCCCATCACATGGTGTACCATCTTTTTGTTTTCTCATGCATGTTTTCGATGTAGGAATATGCCCTTGAACCTGGAGATTTGGGACCCATGCGATGGGTACCACGCTGTATTACTTTAAAGGGTCTGCGTTTGCTCACCCAACCTCACCAAACCTCTCAGCCCCAAGAGTGTCCACCCTTATGTCTCATCCAGCTGTGGGTCTAGATATGGTCAATCCAGGTTGCATCACAGCCCCTGAACGCATTGTGTAAGAATTTCTCTCTCTTTCACTGTCTTTGTTTCATGGGTTTTTCAAAGTAATTTATTTTTATAATGGGGTTTAGCTGCTTTTCACTGCTGTGTTTATGCCGCTTTACACCCACTTGACACACTAACAGAGAGATATCAATACATAGGTTTTAAGATTATTACTAGTCAGATATATTCTTGTGCGGTGAATAGGGCGTGTTGAGTCCAGTTCTCTGAGCAAGGAGTAGGTCTTGTCTATTACATATTGGTTTTATGGAACGGTATCTGAGCTAATTTGAAACCCTTGTTTTATGTATCACCCCACCTCACCTTTCCCGTTAAGCAGCCATAGTGTGTTTTCTGCATGTGTGACTCTGTTCTGTTTTGTAATTCAGTTCAAGTGTAACGGTTTTTACATTCCCTCTATAAGTGATACCTTATGAGAAGTGTCCTTTTCTGTGTGACTTATTTCACTTAGAATCGTCGTACCTAAATCCACTCATCATGCTGCTACTAGCCTTATGACATTGATTTCCTGGCTGAGTGATATTCCATTGTACATTAGGACCACAACTTCTTTATCCATTTTTCTCTTTCCTGGGATATTGAAGGTGGAATGAAGTGGAGGTCCTTGTCAACAGAGCAGCCCTAAACTTTGGGGTGCTTGTGTCTTGCTGATTTTTCATTTTCCCAATTTATACCCCCATGAGTGGAAGTGCCCTATGCTCTCTAAGCTGTGTTTTTTAGATGTTTCAGGACACACCGTACACTTCTCCAGAGTGGCTGTTGGCAATTTACATCCCGCCCATCAGTGTAGCAAGGCTCCCATTTCTCCATGGCCTGTCCTGTATTTCTGGTTTTGAGACTTTTTTCAGCATGGCCCTTTTGAGCGATGGGTAGCGAGTCTTCTTTGTAGCCCTGATTTGCCTTTCCAGGTTGCTTGGTTGGCCAAAAAGGGCGTATGCGTTTTTTCCTGAATATATTCAGGAAAAAACGCATACGCCCTTTTTGGCCAAGGGCATCATTGTCAACGTTTTGCCGCTTTTCATGTGCTTTAAAGGCGATTCGAATCTACCTCCTGAAATCTGTTTCCTGCAATTCTGCCTTGATTTCAAATCCTCTTCTTTGCCTTCCCTCAATATATTTGTGGACGAGAGTTATCACTTATAACTCTGCAGGTTTGTGAATTGCAGTGCCCTGAAGCTCCATTTTACAACTCGCTTTTTTGGGAGCTGGCCGCAAAAGCGCAGGATGGCTTCAGGCCCTGTTCTGGTTCCGGGGGGCAGGCTGAGCCTGTGGTTAATTCTTCTTCCTGATGGGAAAATAGAGTGACCTGTGCCTGTCCCTACACCAAGAGCTAGTCTCTCATTGGTTCCAAGTCTTCCCGTTCATCCTCAGGACAAATTGCAACCTGTACGGAACAGGAGGTTAAAGGTGCTGATGCTCCAAGTAGGGAGATTGCTAGGAAAGCGGCTGGAATGGCAACCCCGGGCACAAGGAGAAGAGAAATGAGGTGCGTTTTAGAAACCTTTCCCCATCACATGGTGTACCATCTTTTTGTTTTCTCATGCATGTTTTCGATGTAGGAATATGCCCTTGAACCTGGAGATTTGGGACCCATGCGATGGGTACCACGCTGTATTACTTTAAAGGGTCTGCGTTTGCTCACCCAACCTCACCAAACCTCTCAGCCCCAAGAGTGTCCACCCTTATGTCTCATCCAGCTGTGGGTCTAGATATGGTCAATCCAGGTTGCATCACAGCCCCTGAACGCATTGTGTAAGAATTTCTCTCTCTTTCACTGTCTTTGTTTCATGGGTTTTTCAAAGTAATTTATTTTTATAATGGGGTTTAGCTGCTTTTCACTGCTGTGTTTATGCCGCTTTACACCCACTTGACACACTAACAGAGAGATATCAATACATAGGTTTTAAGATTATTACTAGTCAGATATATTCTTGTGCGGTGAATAGGGCGTGTTGAGTCCAGTTCTCTGAGCAAGGAGTAGGTCTTCTCTATTACATATTGGTTTTATGGAACGGTATCTGAGCTAATTTGAAACCCTTGTTTTATGTATCACCCCACCTCACCTTTCCCGTTAAGCAGCCATAGTGTGTTTTCTGCATGTGTGACTCTGTTCTGTTTTGTAATTCAGTTCAAGTGTAACGGTTTTTACATTCCCTCTATAAGTGATACCTTATGAGAAGTGTCCTTTTCTGTGTGACTTATTTCACTTAGAATCGTCGTACCTAAATCCACTCATCATGCTGCTACTAGCCTTATGACATTGATTTCCTGGCTGAGTAATATTCCATTGTACATTAGGACCACAACTTCTTTATCCATTTTTCTCTTTCCTGGGATATTGAAGGTGGAATGAAGTGGAGGTCCTTGTCAACAGAGCAGCCCTAAACTTTGGGGTGCTTGTGTCTTGCTGATTTTTCATTTTCCCAATTTATACCCCCATGAGTGGAAGTGCCCTATGCTCTCTAAGCTGTGTTTTTTAGATGTTTCAGGACACACCGTACACTTCTCCAGAGTGGCTGTTGGCAATTTACATCCCGCCCATCAGTGTAGCAAGGCTCCCATTTCTCCATGGCCTGTCCTGTATTTCTGGTTTTGAGACTTTTTTCAGCATGGCCCTTTTGAGCGATGGGTAGCGAGTCTTCTTTGTAGCCCTGATTTGCCTTTCCAGGTTGCTTGGTTGGCCAAAAAGGGCGTATGCGTTTTTTCCTGAATATATTCAGGAAAAAACGCATACGCCCTTTTTGGCCAAGGGCATCATTGTCAACGTTTTGCCGCTTTTCATGTGCTTTAAAGGCGATTCGAATCTACCTCCTGAAATCTGTTTCCTGCAATTCTGCCTTGATTTCAAATCCTCTTCTTTGCCTTCCCTCAATATATTTGTGGACGAGAGTTATCACTTATAACTCTGCAGGTTTGTGAATTGCAGTGCCCTGAAGCTCCATTTTACAACTCGCTTTTTTGGGAGCTGGCCGCAAAAGCGCAGGATGGCTTCAGGCCCTGTTCTGGTTCCGGGGGGCAGGCTGAGCCTGTGGTTAATTCTTCTTCCTGATGGGAAAATAGAGTGACCTGTGCCTGTCCCTACACCAAGAGCTAGTCTCTCATTGGTTCCAAGTCTTCCCGTTCATCCTCAGGACAAATTGCAACCTGTACGGAACAGGAGGTTAAAGGTGCTGATGCTCCAAGTAGGGAGATTGCTAGGAAAGCGGCTGGAATGGCGACCCCGGGCACAAGGAGAAGAGAAATGAGGTGCGTTTTAGAAACCTTTCCCCATCACATGTTGTACCATCTTTTTGTTTTCTCATGCATGTTTTCGATGTAGGAATATGCCCTTGAACCTGGAGATTTGGGACCCATGCGATGGGTACCACGCTGTATTACTTTAAAGGGTCTGCGTTTGCTCACCCAACCTCACCAAACCTCTCAGCCCCAAGAGTGTCCACCCTTATGTCTCATCCAGCTGTGGGTCTAGATATGGTCAATCCAGGTTGCATCACAGCCCCTGAACGCATTGTGTAAGAATTTCTCTCTCTTTCACTGTCTTTGTTTCATGGGTTTTTCAAAGTAATTTATTTTTATAATGGGGTTTAGCTGCTTTTCACTGCTGTGTTTATGCCGCTTTACACCCACTTGACACACTAACAGAGAGATATCAATACATAGGTTTTAAGATTATTACTAGTCAGATATATTCTTGTGCGGTGAATAGGGCGTGTTGAGTCCAGTTCTCTGAGCAAGGAGTAGGTCTTGTCTATTACATATTGGTTTTATGGAACGGTATCTGAGCTAATTTGAAACCCTTGTTTTATGTATCACCCCACCTCACCTTTCCCGTTAAGCAGCCATAGTGTGTTTTCTGCATGTGTGACTCTGTTCTGTTTTGTAATTCAGTTCAAGTGTAACGGTTTTTACATTCCCTCTATAAGTGATACCTTATGAGAAGTGTCCTTTTCTGTGTGACTTATTTCACTTAGAATCGTCATACCTAAATCCACTCATCATGCTGCTACTAGCCTTATGACATTGATTTCCTGGCTGAGTGATATTCCATTGTACATTAGGACCACAACTTCTTTATCCATTTTTCTCTTTCCTGGGATATTGAAGGTGGAATGAAGTGGAGGTCCTTGTCAACAGAGCAGCCCTAAACTTTGGGGTGCTTGTGTCTTGCTGATTTTTCATTTTCCCAATTTATACCCCCATGAGTGGAAGTGCCCTATGCTCTCTAAGCTGTGTTTTTTAGATGTTTCAGGACACACCGTACACTTCTCCAGAGTGGCTGTTGGCAATTTACATCCCGCCCATCAGTGTAGCAAGGCTCCCATTTCTCCATGGCCTGTCCTGTATTTCTGGTTTTGAGACTTTTTTCAGCATGGCCCTTTTGAGCGATGGGTAGCGAGTCTTCTTTGTAGCCCTGATTTGCCTTTCCAGGTTGCTTGGTTGGCCAAAAAGGGCGTATGCGTTTTTTCCTGAATATATTCAGGAAAAAACGCATACGCCCTTTTTGGCCAAGGGCATCATTGTCAACGTTTTGCCGCTTTTCATGTGCTTTAAAGGCGATTCGAATCTACCTCCTGAAATCTGTTTCCTGCAATTCTGCCTTGATTTCAAATCCTCTTCTTTGCCTTCCCTCAATATATTTGTGGACGAGAGTTATCACTTATAACTCTGCAGGTTTGTGAATTGCAGTGCCCTGAAGCTCCATTTTACAACTCGCTTTTTTGGGAGCTGGCCGCAAAAGCGCAGGATGGCTTCAGGCCCTGTTCTGGTTCCGGGGGGCAGGCTGAGCCTGTGGTTAATTCTTCTTCCTGATGGGAAAATAGAGTGACCTGTGCCTGTCCCTACACCAAGAGCTAGTCTCTCATTGGTTCCAAGTCTTCCCGTTCATCCTCAGGACAAATTGCAACCTGTACGGAACAGGAGGTTAAAGGTGCTGATGCTCCAAGTAGGGAGATTGCTAGGAAAGCGGCTGGAATGGCGACCCCGGGCACAAGGAGAAGAGAAATGAGGTGCGTTTTAGAAACCTTTCCCCATCACATGGTGTACCATCTTTTTGTTTTCTCATGCATGTTTTCGATGTAGGAATATGCCCTTGAACCTGGAGATTTGGGACCCATGCGATGGGTACCACGCTGTATTACTTTAAAGGGTCTGCGTTTGCTCACCCAACCTCACCAAACCTCTCAGCCCCAAGAGTGTCCACCCTTATGTCTCATCCAGCTGTGGGTCTAGATATGGTCAATCCAGGTTGCATCACAGCCCCTGAACGCATTGTGTAAGAATTTCTCTCTCTTTCACTGTCTTTGTTTCATGGGTTTTTCAAAGTAATTTATTTTTATAATGGGGTTTAGCTGCTTTTCACTGCTGTGTTTATGCCGCTTTACACCCACTTGACACACTAACAGAGAGATATCAATACATAGGTTTTAAGATTATTACTAGTCAGATATATTCTTGTGCGGTGAATAGGGCGTGTTGAGTCCAGTTCTCTGAGCAAGGAGTAGGTCTTGTCTATTACATATTGGTTTTATGGAACGGTATCTGAGCTAATTTGAAACCCTTGTTTTATGTATCACCCCACCTCACCTTTCCCGTTAAGCAGCCATAGTGTGTTTTCTGCATGTGTGACTCTGTTCTGTTTTGTAATTCAGTTCAAGTGTAACGGTTTTTACATTCCCTCTATAAGTGATACCTTATGAGAAGTGTCCTTTTCTGTGTGACTTATTTCACTTAGAATCGTCATACCTAAATCCACTCATCATGCTGCTACTAGCCTTATGACATTGATTTCCTGGCTGAGTGATATTCCATTGTACATTAGGACCACAACTTCTTTATCCATTTTTCTCTTTCCTGGGATATTGAAGGTGGAATGAAGTGGAGGTCCTTGTCAACAGAGCAGCCCTAAACTTTGGGGTGCTTGTGTCTTGCTGATTTTTCATTTTCCCAATTTATACCCCCATGAGTGGAAGTGCCCTATGCTCTCTAAGCTGTGTTTTTTAGATGTTTCAGGACACACCGTACACTTCTCCAGAGTGGCTGTTGGCAATTTACATCCCGCCCATCAGTGTAGCAAGGCTCCCATTTCTCCATGGCCTGTCCTGTATTTCTGGTTTTGAGACTTTTTTCAGCATGGCCCTTTTGAGCGATGGGTAGCGAGTCTTCTTTGTAGCCCTGATTTGCCTTTCCAGGTTGCTTGGTTGGCCAAAAAGGGCGTATGCGTTTTTTCCTGAATATATTCAGGAAAAAACGCATACGCCCTTTTTGGCCAAGGGCATCATTGTCAACGTTTTGCCGCTTTTCATGTGCTTTAAAGGCGATTCGAATCTACCTCCTGAAATCTGTTTCCTGCAATTCTGCCTTGATTTCAAATCCTCTTCTTTGCCTTCCCTCAATATATTTGTGGACGAGAGTTATCACTTATAACTCTGCAGGTTTGTGAATTGCAGTGCCCTGAAGCTCCATTTTACAACTCGCTTTTTTGGGAGCTGGCCGCAAAAGCGCAGGATGGCTTCAGGCCCTGTTCTGGTTCCGGGGGGCAGGCTGAGCCTGTGGTTAATTCTTCTTCCTGATGGGAAAATAGAGTGACCTGTGCCTGTCCCTACACCAAGAGCTAGTCTCTCATTGGTTCCAAGTCTTCCCGTTCATCCTCAGGACAAATTGCAACCTGTACGGAACAGGAGGTTAAAGGTGCTGATGCTCCAAGTAGGGAGATTGCTAGGAAAGCGGCTGGAATGGCGACCCCGGGCACAAGGAGAAGAGAAATGAGGTGCGTTTTAGAAACCTTTCCCCATCACATGGTGTACCATCTTTTTGTTTTCTCATGCATGTTTTCGATGTAGGAATATGCCCTTGAACCTGGAGATTTGGGACCCATGCGATGGGTACCACGCTGTATTACTTTAAAGGGTCTGCGTTTGCTCACCCAACCTCACCAAACCTCTCAGCCCCAAGAGTGTCCACCCTTATGTCTCATCCAGCTGTGGGTCTAGATATGGTCAATCCAGGTTGCATCACAGCCCCTGAACGCATTGTGTAAGAATTTCTCTCTCTTTCACTGTCTTTGTTTCATGGGTTTTTCAAAGTAATTTATTTTTATAATGGGGTTTAGCTGCTTTTCACTGCTGTGTTTATGCCGCTTTACACCCACTTGACACACTAACAGAGAGATATCAATACATAGGTTTTAAGATTATTACTAGTCAGATATATTCTTGTGCGGTGAATAGGGCGTGTTGAGTCCAGTTCTCTGAGCAAGGAGTAGGTCTTGTCTATTACATATTGGTTTTATGGAACGGTATCTGAGCTAATTTGAAACCCTTGTTTTATGTATCACCCCACCTCACCTTTCCCGTTAAGCAGCCATAGTGTGTTTTCTGCATGTGTGACTCTGTTCTGTTTTGTAATTCAGTTCAAGTGTAACGGTTTTTACATTCCCTCTATAAGTGATACCTTATGAGAAGTGTCCTTTTCTGTGTGACTTATTTCACTTAGAATCGTCGTACCTAAATCCACTCATCATGCTGCTACTAGCCTTATGACATTGATTTCCTGGCTGAGTGATATTCCATTGTACATTAGGACCACAACTTCTTTATCCATTTTTCTCTTTCCTGGGATATTGAAGGTGGAATGAAGTGGAGGTCCTTGTCAACAGAGCAGCCCTAAACTTTGGGGTGCTTGTGTCTTGCTGATTTTTCATTTTCCCAATTTATACCCCCATGAGTGGAAGTGCCCTATGCTCTCTAAGCTGTGTTTTTTAGATGTTTCAGGACACACCGTACACTTCTCCAGAGTGGCTGTTGGCAATTTACATCCCGCCCATCAGTGTAGCAAGGCTCCCATTTCTCCATGGCCTGTCCTGTATTTCTGGTTTTGAGACTTTTTTCAGCATGGCCCTTTTGAGCGATGGGTAGCGAGTCTTCTTTGTAGCCCTGATTTGCCTTTCCAGGTTGCTTGGTTGGCCAAAAAGGGCGTATGCGTTTTTTCCTGAATATATTCAGGAAAAAACGCATACGCCCTTTTTGGCCAAGGGCATCATTGTCAACGTTTTGCCGCTTTTCATGTGCTTTAAAGGCGATTCGAATCTACCTCCTGAAATCTGTTTCCTGCAATTCTGCCTTGATTTCAAATCCTCTTCTTTGCCTTCCCTCAATATATTTGTGGACGAGAGTTATCACTTATAACTCTGCAGGTTTGTGAATTGCAGTGCCCTGAAGCTCCATTTTACAACTCGCTTTTTTGGGAGCTGGCCGCAAAAGCGCAGGATGGCTTCAGGCCCTGTTCTGGTTCCGGGGGGCAGGCTGAGCCTGTGGTTAATTCTTCTTCCTGATGGGAAAATAGAGTGACCTGTGCCTGTCCCTACACCAAGAGCTAGTCTCTCATTGGTTCCAAGTCTTCCCGTTCATCCTCAGGACAAATTGCAACCTGTACGGAACAGGAGGTTAAAGGTGCTGATGCTCCAAGTAGGGAGATTGCTAGGAAAGCGGCTGGAATGGCGACCCCGGGCACAAGGAGAAGAGAAATGAGGTGCGTTTTAGAAACCTTTCCCCATCACATGGTGTACCATCTTTTTGTTTTCTCATGCATGTTTTCGATGTAGGAATATGCCCTTGAACCTGGAGATTTGGGACCCATGCGATGGGTACCACGCTGTATTACTTTAAAGGGTCTGCGTTTGCTCACCCAACCTCACCAAACCTCTCAGCCCCAAGAGTGTCCACCCTTATGTCTCATCCAGCTGTGGGTCTAGATATGGTCAATCCAGGTTGCATCACAGCCCCTGAACGCATTGTGTAAGAATTTCTCTCTCTTTCACTGTCTTTGTTTCATGGGTTTTTCAAAGTAATTTATTTTTATAATAGGGTTTAGCTGCTTTTCACTGCTGTGTTTATGCCGCTTTACACCCACTTGACACACTAACAGAGAGATATCAATACATAGGTTTTAAGATTATTACTAGTCAGATATATTCTTGTGCGGTGAATAGGGCGTGTTGAGTCCAGTTCTCTGAGCAAGGAGTAGGTCTTCTCTATTACATATTGGTTTTATGGAACGGTATCTGAGCTAATTTGAAACCCTTGTTTTATGTATCACCCCACCTCACCTTTCCCGTTAAGCAGCCATAGTGTGTTTTCTGCATGTGTGACTCTGTTCTGTTTTGTAATTCAGTTCAAGTGTAACGGTTTTTACATTCCCTCTATAAGTGATACCTTATGAGAAGTGTCCTTTTCTGTGTGACTTATTTCACTTAGAATCGTCGTACCTAAATCCACTCATCATGCTGCTACTAGCCTTATGACATTGATTTCCTGGCTGAGTGATATTCCATTGTACAATAGGACCACAACTTCTTTATCCATTTTTCTCTTTCCTGGGATATTGAAGGTGGAATGAAGTGGAGGTCCTTGTCAACAGAGCAGCCCTAACCTTTGGGGTGCTTGTGTCTTGCTGATTTTTCATTTTCCCAATTTATACCCCCATGAGTGGAAGTGCCCTATGCTCTCTAAGCTGTGTTTTTTAGATGTTTCAGGACACACCGTACACTTCTCCAGAGTGGCTGTTGGCAATTTACATCCCGCCCATCAGTGTAGCAAGGCTCCCATTTCTCCATGGCCTGTCCTGTATTTCTGGTTTTGAGACTTTTTTCAGCATGGCCCTTTTGAGCGATGGGTAGCGAGTCTTCTTTGTAGCCCTGATTTGCCTTTCCAGGTTGCTTGGTTGGCCAAAAAGGGCGTATGCGTTTTTTCCTGAATATATTCAGGAAAAAACGCATACGCCCTTTTTGGCCAAGGGCATCATTGTCAACGTTTTGCCGCTTTTCATGTGCTTTAAAGGCGATTCGAATCTACCTCCTGAAATCTGTTTCCTGCAATTCTGCCTTGATTTCAAATCCTCTTCTTTGCCTTCCCTCAATATATTTGTGGACGAGAGTTATCACTTATAACTCTGCAGGTTTGTGAATTGCAGTGCCCTGAAGCTCCATTTTACAACTCGCTTTTTTGGGAGCTGGCCGCAAAAGCGCAGGATGGCTTCAGGCCCTGTTCTGGTTCCGGGGGCAGGCTGAGCCTGTGGTTAATTCTTCTTCCTGATGGGAAAATAGAGTGACCTGTGCCTGTCCCTACACCAAGAGCTAGTCTCTCATTGGTTCCAAGTCTTCCCGTTCATCCTCAGGACAAATTGCAACCTGTACGGAACAGGAGGTTAAAGGTGCTGATGCTCCAAGTAGGGAGATTGCTAGGAAAGCGGCTGGAATGGCGACCCCGGGCACAAGGAGAAGAGAAATGAGGTGCGTTTTAGAAACCTTTCCCCATCACATGGTGTACCATCTTTTTGTTTTCTCATGCATGTTTTCGATGTAGGAATATGCCCTTGAACCTGGAGATTTGGGACCCATGCGATGGGTACCACGCTGTATTACTTTAAAGGGTCTGCGTTTGCTCACACCAACCTCACCAAAACCTCTCAGCCCCAAGAGTGTCCACCCTTATGTCTCATCCAGCTGTGGGTCTAGATATGGTCAATCCAGGTTGCATCACAGCCCCTGAACGCATTGTGTAAGAATTTCTCTCTCTTTCACTGTCTTTGTTTCATGGGTTTTTCAAAGTAATTTATTTTTATAATGGGGTTTAGCTGCTTTTCACTGCTGTGTTTATGCCGCTTTACACCCACTTGACACACTAACAGAGAGATATCAATACATAGGTTTTAAGATTATTACTAGTCAGATATATTCTTGTGCGGTGAATAGGGCGTGTTGAGTCCAGTTCTCTGAGCAAGGAGTAGGTCTTGTCTATTACATATTGGTTTTATGGAACGGTATCTGAGCTAATTTGAAACCCTTGTTTTATGTATCACCCCACCTCACCTTTCCCGTTAAGCAGCCATAGTGTGTTTTCTGCATGTGTGACTCTGTTCTGTTTTGTAATTCAGTTCAAGTGTAACGGTTTTTACATTCCCTCTATAAGTGATACCTTATGAGAAGTGTCCTTTTCTGTGTGACTTATTTCACTTAGAATCGTCGTACCTAAATCCACTCATCATGCTGCTACTAGCCTTATGACATTGATTTCCTGGCTGAGTAATATTCCATTGTACATTAGGACCACAACTTCTTTATCCATTTTCTCTTTCCTGGGATATTGAAGGTGGAATGAAGTGGAGGTCCTTGTCAACAGAGCAGCCCTAAACTTTGGGGTGCTTGTGTCTTGCTGATTTTTCATTTTCCCAATTTATACCCCCATGAGTGGAAGTGCCCTATGCTCTCTAAGCTGTGTTTTTTAGATGTTTTCAGGACACACCGTACACTTCTCCAGAGTGGCTGTTGGCAATTTACATCCCGCCCATCAGTGTAGCAAGGCTCCCATTTCTCCATGGCCTGTCCTGTATTTCTGGTTTTGAGACTTTTTTCAGCATGGCCCTTTTGAGCGATGGGTAGCGAGTCTTCTTTGTAGCCCTGATTTGCCTTTCCAGGTTGCTTGGTTGGCCAAAAAGGGCGTATGCGTTTTTTCTGAATATATTCAGGAAAAAACGCATACGCCCTTTTTGGCCAAGGGCATCATTGTCAACGTTTTGCCGCTTTTCATGTGCTTTAAAGGCGATTCGAATCTACCTCCTGAAATCTGTTTCCTGCAATTCTGCCTTGATTTCAAATCCTCTTCTTTGCCTTCCCTCAATATATTTGTGGACGAGAGTTATCACTTATAACTCTGCAGGTTTGTGAATTGCAGTGCCCTGAAGCTCCATTTTACAACTCGCTTTTTTGGGAGCTGGCCGCAAAAGCGCAGGATGGCTTCAGGCCCTGTTCTGTTCCGGGGGGCAGGCTGAGCCTGTGGTTAATTCTTCTCCTGATGGGAAAATAGAGTGACCTGTGCCTGTCCCTACACCAAGAGCTAGTCTCTCATTGGTTCCAAGTCTTCCGTTCATCCTCAGGACAAATTGCAACCTGTACGGAACAGGAGGTTAAAGGTGCTGATGCTCCAAGTAGGAGATTGCTAGGAAAGCGGCTGGAATGGCGACCCCCGGCACAAGGAGAAGAGAAATGAGGTGCGTTTAGAAACCTTTCCCCATCACATGGTGTACCATCTTTTTGTTTTCTCATGCATGTTTTCGATGTAGGAATATGCCCTTGAACCTGGAGATTTGGGACCCATGCGATGGGTACCACGCTGTATTACTTTAAAGGGTCTGCGTTTGCTCACCCAACCTCACCAAACCTCTCAGCCCCAAGAGTGTCCACCCTTATGTCTCATCCAGCTGTGGGTCTAGATATGGTCAATCCAGGTTGCATCACAGCCCCTGAACGCATTGTGTAAGAATTTTCTCTCTCTTTCACTGTCTTTGTTTCATGAGGTTTTTCAAAGTAATTTATTTTTATAATGGGGTTTAGCTGCTTTTCACTGCTGTGTTTATGCCGCTTTACACCCACTTGACACACTAACAGAGAGATATCAATACATAGGTTTTAAGATTATTACTAGTCAGATATATTCTTGTGCGGTGAATAGGGCGTGTTGAGTCCAGTTCTCTGAGCAAGGAGTAGGTCTTGTCTATTACATATTGGTTTTTATGGAACGGTATCTGAGCTAATTTGAAACCCTTGTTTTATGTATCACCCCACCTCACCTTTCCCGTTAAGCAGCCATAGTGTGTTTTCTGCATGTGTGACTCTGTTCTGTTTTGTAATTCAGTTCAAGTGTAACGGTTTTTACATTCCCTCTATAAGTGATACCTTATGAGAAGTGTCCTTTTCTGTGTGACTTATTTCACTTAGAATCGTCGTACCTAAATCCACTCAA